>NW_027499960.1:0-115566 GCF_021521415.1 Bidens hawaiensis | reverse complement strand
CTTCTCTCTCACACACAAACTTTCTCTTCTCTTTCTCTCGGTCGAAAAACCACAAGGAAGAACAGGAAGATTTTGCAAAAGTGATAAATCCTAGCAACATTTGGTGTTTGTTGGTAGCTTGTAAGGGTATACAAGCTTTAGGTCTTCTCCTTTGAAGATGCGTCATTCACACATTCATCATTTCAATTTCTGGAAATTAAAGGTATGTAACCTAACATTCAATGGTTGCATTTGATGGCATGTATATCGTATTTGGATCTGGGCATTGGGTTTTATACATAAACGGGTTTTATATAGATTGGTAAACAATATTTAAAACTAATATTTTCCGCTGCATTTTCCTAATAAAAGGGTTTATTTGGACTTTGATAATCTTGTAATAAACCATCAAAAGATCCATATGAATCATTTCAAGCGCTTGATCAATTGGGTTTATGAGCTTGGTTTTGTGAGATGATTTGTGTTTCTTACCCTTTTGACATGAAATGCGATTTTCATCAAGTTATAACTCTCTTGTGGGTAGACCAATTACATTCACCTTTAACAAGTCTGTGCATGTTCTTTAAGTTTACATGACAAAGCTTTCCATGCCACACTTTGGTTTCATTTTCAGTGGCCTTTGATACAAAACAAGTACCACCCCTTAAAATGACATCTTTCATATTCAATTCATACAAGTTGCCATTTCTTGGAGCCATCATCATAATCATATATGGAGGAATCACAAAGTCAGGTTTAAGAATAAAGCAATGAGAGTCATCAAACCCAACCTTATAATCTTTATCACACATTTTTGAGATGCTCAAAAGGTTATATTGCAATCTTTCCACGTAAAATACATTATCAAAAGTGACTTTTTATCATTAGTCAGAATTCCTTTCCCTATATTCTTCCCTCCATTTTCATCACTCTCAAATGCCACTAGGCCTTTAAACTTTTATTCATAGTTTACTAGGGACCTCTTGTCATATGTCATGTTCTTGGAACATCCACTGTCCATATACCATACTTCATTAACTGGTGTGAGTGTCCCTGCACAAATCAAAGAATTTTGATCAGTTTGGTAATGAAGTGCAAGCTGAATCAACTTGTAAATCATCAGTGACATGGACAAGTGTTGCATTAGGATTGGGAATAGGTTTTAGGATCCTCATCGACAACTTCACAAGTGTCTGAATCATCTGATTCATATCCTGGATCACTTGTGCTTCCAACATATGGAATGATACTCTTGCATTCTTCAATCACATAATCTTTCTTCACACTTGGTACAATAGTTAACACTTGGTACAGCAATTTCACTCTTAGGTTTCCAAAGGAATCCATGGGGTTCATATCCATGTTATAATAAAAATCTTTCATCATCATTAAGCTCTCTTGGTTTTCTTCCTTGAAAACACAGCTTTCTTACTTTTCTTTCCCTCTCTTGGTAACCTATCACACTCATCAGACTTTACTGATTTGGAGTCTTTGTTTGAAACAATTCTTATTGGTTGTGTATTCCTCTTCAATAGGTGAGCTACGATCTTCTTTACCTTTTCATCAACAGATCTAGTCTTAAGATCATTCTTTAACTCATCAATTTTACCTACCACTTCTTCACACTTCTTCCCTTTTCTCAAATATTCATTATACTTTCTCTTTGTAAAAACCAAAGTCTTGTCCAAACTTTGTTTCACTTGGGACAATGATTTGTTTGAATGTAAACCTTTCATGGCAAGAATCAGTATGATGACCATACTTATCACAGTGTCTGCACCAAACTTTGCCCTTGAAGCTCTCACTTGACTTCCCCTTCTTGAATCTTTCACTTGGTTTAGGGGGTTCAATGCTAATTGTTTTCTGAGTTTAGAGACCAGCAAAGTCAATAGAGAATGGCACAAATTCTTCAATCTTAATATCTTGCCTTTCAACTTTTCCCTTCATGAAGGTTATTCTTTCAAACTTCATTGGCTGATCATCCAAGTTTTCTTAAACCTTGACTGTCTTCTCTCATATTCTTTCACAATTTCAACTTCTCAAATGTCAAACAACTGTTGACATGAGAAAACATGATACACAGGAATACATTGATCACTAACAACAGTTTCTTTGGTCTTTTTCTTGTTGTTGTTCTTTATCTTCTTCAAGACTTCTTTGCTTGGTGGCTTTACTGCATTATAATTCACCTTTGATTTTTCACATATGTCAAATGACACATGTTCCTTTCTCATATGTTCATAATGTTTTCTCAATTTGGGTATGATTTTTGGTAGAGTAGGGATCTTGCTTGGTGGACTTGAATTTGAATCATCATCACTTGAGCACTTGTCACTTGACTCACTTAAGTCATCCACATTTAAGCAATCTTCATCAAAGTCATCCCCTGAGACTTGAATACTTATAGATTTTTCAATTTTCACATTTCCTCAACATAAGTTCCCCATTTTCATCAATTTTAACCAACTCATAATTTTCAAGAAATTATTCTTTATCTTTGAATACATCTCTAAACTGATTAAGGTATGCCTCTCTTTTCTCTTTATCAACTTTCAATGAGTAGTTGTCATTGAAAGGTGGAGGAACAACCTTATATTTGTCTTCTTCTTTGATCTTGTTCAGAATTCTACAAATGTTTCCTATTGAGACAAGGTTTTTCAAGAATTCATTCTCATCCTGAAGTGTGGTATTCTTCACTTTCTCATCAATCACCATTATCTTCAAACCATCAATCTCAGTCACATATCTAGAATGTTTTCTGTAACTATCCATACAGTCTTGCTCAAGACTTTTGATCCTATCTTCATAGGTCACATCACTTGTTTCATATACATTGATTATGCTTTGCCTTTTGAAGCATTCACTTTCAAACTTTCCTACCTTCAATTTTAATGATTCAATGGTTTCACGTAATTCAAGTGTTGAGTTTGAATGTACCTGATTTGAAGAAGATCCAGCTTCATTCTCAACTTGAGCTATAAGTGCCACATTGGCTTTGCTTATATCTTCAGCATGATTGCTCCAATCAAATTCTCCATCTTATTGATGAGCAGCCAATGCAACATTGCCTTGATTTCTGGGTTGGTTACCATTGTTTCTGTTGTTGGTAGCAGGAGCAAGGGAGGGGAGACTATAACAAACCACAAAATAAATAAAAGGAAAAAGTAAGGAACTGAAAGGAGAAAATTCCATCCCACATTGGTGGAGGAAAGAAAATGAGAAGCTTCCACCATGGTATAAATAGGAGTGTAAGTCCTTGTCCCACATCGCTAGATTATAAAACTAGTGAACTCTTTATAAGAAAGAAAATTCATATGTTAATGTTCGTATAAGTCATATCACACCCAATGGTCCTAGAGAAGGGTGCGAAGCACCAGAACGCGCAGGCGCACGGGCTCGGGCGAAGTGCGATGGGCGCAATGTGGCGCTTTGATGGCGCACTTTGCACTTCGCACGCTCGCATCACCAAGGGCCGCCCTAGTATTTTTGTGGAAAATTAATATTTTTAGTAATCCTTCCATGCGATACGCGACGGGTTTAGATTAGCCCCATCGCGTAATGCGATGACATGTAATATTATCCATAAAAATTGTCGCGTATCGATAGGCGATGACCTGTCAAGGTAACCCAATGCGTATCGCGACGTGGAGGTTACACGGACGAGCCACGTGGCATGCCACGTAGCAGGTCTAGGGCTGATTAGGCAAAGCTATAAGATTCTTCGCAATACGCGATTTCCTTTTCCTATGGCCATCGCGTATCGCGATGAGGTCCAAAATCAGCTAAATAGATTGGCAACGAGACATTCAATCTTTGCACCATAACTTTTTCTCTCTGAATTCACACACACATATAAATATATATTAAGAGTATAATACCCGAGTATCATAACGATATCCTATCCGATCGAAAGAAACTTAAACGCGAATCCCAAAGCTCTGCATGTTAAGGTAAGACGTTGTGCCATCGTGTAAAGTTTCTACTCTCATGATTATCGTTATGATTATTGGTTTTATACTAACCTAGACATACTACATTGTGTTTATCCTAGGTGCTTAATACCAAGATGCGTTTCTTTAATTGTAAACTTGCAAGGTGAGACATTCGAGTTTTTAAACAACTCACATTTGCGTGAGACAACTATTTTTCCGAGACTGTCATCGTGATTTTAAAACCTACAAAACCCATGATAGATTGTCAAAATATTTTCAAAAGTATTTACAAAGTATTTAAAATACATTACAGTATTGTCGGGTTTTGTATACAAGGCTTGCCTACTGGACCATTACACGTTACTTATTGGACATGTGTTAGCCAATAAGTAATATGACCACAGTTATAGATACGGTCGAGTGACAAGTACCTTTCGGTAATTTGTAAGCAGGCAGATGTAAAAAAAAATCTTAACGCTGTAATTGTAAAATGTGTCATTTACAAATGAATGTACTCACCAGTATTTCTTGCTAATCAAATATATTAAATATGTTTTAGGTGACTTGTTAGAGACAAAGGAATGATGCATGCGGGCTTCTATCTTAAATAAGTGGCTTGTCACCAGAATAAAGAAACTTGTTTTGTAAATTAGGGTTTAACCCTATAAAACTTATGTTTGTATAAATAGGGATTAGATTCCCTGTTTATCATAATAATAATCATGGTGTTTTTATAACTCTGATTATTTTCCTAACTACAGTTCTAATAAAACATTCCGCTACAAAATAATTTAATAAACACCGATACCACCAATCAATGTTCACGGCTTCCCTCCTGGGGTAGCATCATCCTTTGAGTTTAGAAAAATAAACCCAAGTAAATCTTGAAAAATCTCAATAATCACCATACAATATCTCTTCTTACCAATACTTGGAACACTCAAATGACCAAAGAGACCTATATGAAGCATCTTAAGTACTTGTTCAATGGAATTTATGAGTTGTTTTGTGTGATGATTTGTGCTACTTTCCCTTTTGACAAGAAATGCACATGTCATCCAGCTTGAACTCTCTTGTGGGTAAACCAACGACATGTTCACCTTTAACATGTTTGTTCAAATTCTTCAAATTGACATGACAATTTTCTGCGCCACAATTTTGTTTCATTTTCAGTGGCTTCTGACACGAAACATGTACTACCTCTAGGAGCCATCATCATAATCATATCAGGAGTCATTACAAATTCAGGTTTGAGAATGAAACAGTGTGAGTCATCAAATCCAACCATATAACCTTTATCACACATCTGAGATATACTCAAAAGATTATATTGTAATCCTTCCACATAAAACACATTATTAGATGACATTTTGCTATTGGTAAGAATGCCTTTCCTCACAATTGTCCCTCTATTTCATCACTACCAAATGCAACTGGTCCTTCAAATTTCTTTTCGTAATTGACCAATAATCTTTTATCACAAGTCATATGCCTAAAACTTCCATTATCCATGTACCATATATCACAAATCAAAGAAAAGATATTAGTTAAGTGATGAATCCCAAGCTGGTTCAGCTTGCAAATCATCAGCAACTTCTTCATCAGTTGCAACTGGTTTGGGATATTAATACACTAGCTCACAAAACTCATTAGTCTCATAGCCAGTTTCAAATGGACTTCCAACATAGGGAACTATGCTTGTGCATTCTTTAATAACAAATTTCCTTTTCATGATTGTCACTTGAGCTTCAGACTTTGGTTTCCACAAAAAAAAACCATGTGGTTCATAACCATGTTTCAAAAGAAATTGTTCATCTCCATTAAGTTCTTTTGATTTCTTTCTATTGAAAACATTTCTTTTACTATTGCTCTCACTTCACAACTGATTGATTTCTCAGAATCAACAGACTTCACAGATTGTTGAGACATATCAAATTTTTTTTTATGGGTTCTTGATCATAGGAGCCTGTTTCTTTTCTTTCAAATCCTTTTTCTCATAAACTGCATCCTTAGTCTTTATGTCTTTTCCATCATCCGTCTTCTTACCCTTACTTAAGTATTCATTATACTTTGTTTAGTAGAATGCAAAATCTTGTCCAAAGATTGTATGATCAGGGACATGAAAAGGTTCTAGTGAGAACCTTCCTTAACATGAGTCACCGTGACGACCATAAACATCACAGATTTTGCACCAAACTTGTCATTAAAACGTTTCACTTGAGTTACCCCTCTTATATCTTTCACTTGGTCTTGGGGTATCAACTCCAATAGTCTTTTGATGAGTAATGAGATCATCAAAGTTGATTGAAAAATGTAGGAATTCTTCAATCTTGGTATCTTCTCTTTCAACAGTTGTTTTTACAAAACTGATCTTCTCTAATTTGATTGGACTTTCATCTTTATCATTCCTTGGTATTGCCATCTTCTGATATAGTCTTTCATGCTTTCCACTTCTCCAACATCAAACAATTCTTGATTAGAGAAAGCAGGATAGATTGGTAGAAAGAGATCATCATTCATGATGGTTTCTTCATTATTATTGTTGTTCTTGTCATTTGTCCTTTTTGAGGACACTTTGTTGGTAAAAATTTCACTGTTTTTCTGTAAAGAATTTCTAACTGTTTGTCTTTATTTTCTCTTTCCCTTTTATTCACAAATATCAAAGGATTGATGTTCTTTTCTCATTTGCTCATGGTGTTTCTTCATCTTTAGAGTAATCTTTGGTAACAAAGAGATCTTGTCCTTTGAACTTTGTTTGCTCCTTCTCATTTCTTTTAAACTGCCACAGCTTGAAAATCTATCACTTGAGTCACTCAAATCATCTTCATTTAACAAATCACATTCTTGATCTTCAAATAATACTTGTACTCCAACAGATTTATCAACTAATTTTCTTTTGTTTCATCAACATTCATCACAAACTAACTTTCTTCATCAATCTCAACCCTTTTATAATTTTCAACAAACTCCTTTCTATATTCAAACACCTCTCTGATTTGATTAAGATAAGCATTTCTCTTTTCATTGTCCACCTTTAAGGAGTAATTATCATTAAAGGGTGGAGGAAAAACTTTGTACTTATCCTCCTCTTTGATATTCTTCAACTTTCCACAAATGTTATGAGTGGACACTCAATTCTTTAGAAAAACAACCTCAACTTGAAGTTGAGTATTCTTGAACTTCTCATCAAGATAAACTTTCTTTAATCCATCAATTTCAGTGGTATATCTAGACTAAATGTTGTAACTGTCCATACAGACTTGTTCCAAACTCTTGATTTGGTTTTCATATGTTAACTTACTAATCTCATAACCATTTACTACTTTGTTTCTTAGGGAATTCAGATTTCAGTTTACCATCTTTCTTTCTTAAATCATCATTTATCTCAAGTAATTCAAAGTTTGTGGGATTTGAATATGCCATATATGAAGAGGACTCAGCTTCATTTGCAATCTTTTCCATGAATGCCACATTATCCTACTTTATATCTTCGGCCTGGTTACTCTAGTCAAACAGACCATCTTGTTGTGGTTTAGCTAAAGCAAAATTTCCTTGGTTTCTTGGCTGATTGGTATTGTTCCTATTTTGATTTGTTGGAGCTTGTGGAGGGATTTGTTGGTTTCTTTGAAACGGTTGTTGTTGTGGGATTATCTATTGATGATTTTGTTGTTGAAAGTTGTTGTTGTCGTTGAACTGTCTTTGTTGGCGTTGATTCTAATTTTGGTACTGGAACCGGTTTCTTTGTTGGTTATTGTTCTGAAATTGTCTTGGGTGATTGCATTCTCTAGAAAAATGACCTAGTAGTTGACAATTATAGCAAATTGATTTGGACTAGTCAAATCCAATTCTATCAATAGGACCAGAAACCAAATATCTACCAGTTCTGTTGTATAGCCTTTTACTCTCACAGCCAACATTGCAGCTAGCCACTTGAGATTCGTATCCTCCAGATCATTAGCATCAATTTTTTGGTTCTTTGTTGACAGATCTTTAATTATAGGGACTAGTTGTTGGTTCTTTGTTGACAGATTCCCCATGGGTGCAATTAGAGCATTTGCAACTTGGGAGCTTGTCTTATCATCCTTGATCATATGATTCTAAATCATTTCAATCTCAGCAGCTTACAAAAAGCAGATAACATCAGCAAGCTTGAATGTTGGGAAATTTGCATTTTCCTTGATGAACTTTCTTGCAGTGTACCACTCTCCAGACAAAGATGATAAATGTCACACCCCAACTACGTAATTGCGGAAGCGTAATATGGGAATGTAACAGACACATCTGATATCAACCACATTGTCATAAAGAAAATTCACAAACTAATTTACATCATATTTCAATGGTTGGTACTAAGTTTACAAACTACGCGAAAAACACATAACCAATTCTCGAGACTTCTTATTATTTATTATATACATTGGTTCACCTGAAAAGCATTTTAAAACGGGTCAACTACGTCTAGTTGGTGAGTTTCAAGTTTGTACGAGTTCAGTATCTGTAATTCATAGTACTCAGTACGTATGTATGTAAGTATGTATATGATACAATCATACTAAGCCACAAGTGAACCTTCGGGCATACCTGTTTTTACATGGCCCCTCATTGCCCACGTACTTCCTCGGCCCCGTAGGCCTAGTTGCCCCCAAGTAGTACCATGTCTAACAATACATGGAAAATAATAATCATAAATGTATGGTCAAGTGCAATTGATTAGTTACCGATACTCTCTACCGATGGTATCAGTTGGGTTTGTCAAACCAATAGTACTATTCACATGCCACGGGCTCGTAGTTAATCACTTGTGTTTGTGGGAACTTTTCAGGTGTTAGAACTTAGATAAATCACATCATTACAAGTTTCAAGTATATAAGTATGTGTAAACATGCTTTCCAACCCAAAAGTTCATAAAAACAGTTTAGAAAGTGGGGTCATGAAACTCACTTTATGTGTATGGCTGATAGGCCCACAACATGTCAGTAGTCTTAGATTGTGACGTTGTACATTATGAAATGTTCAAAATCAGATTTGGCACAGTTTCACCGTTTTCCGTGCCTGACCAAGTTGATCGTTTACGCATTTTGGAAATAGGTAAGATCACACAGACTTAAGTAAACATACTGTTTGATAAAATGATTTGATTTATAAAAGAAATCTAGGGTTTCAGTATCTAGATTGGTCACAGGGTTCGAATCTGTTTTCATGCAGGCTTGATCGTACAAAACGTGTTCAATCAACCCGAATTGTCCGGAAATCTCGTAAAAAGTTCGTTTTTATCAAAATCATTCAAAACTATGATTCGAACAAAAATTAAAATCTTTTGATAAAACATATATAATTTAAATCTTTAAATAATCATAACAATTTATATAATTATATATAAATTTTGATAATTTTTGAAAAAAAATTAAAATCTTTAGAATTTAATAAAAATATTTCAGAATTTTTATACTTAGTTATTTTTTTTATAAAAATTCATTTTATGAGTTATAATTAACCAGTAAATAACCAGTTTTTTATACCAAAAAAAATTCCCGAAAAATCCGATAAAAATACCATAATATAACCCCTGTAAAATTTCCAGAACCTAATTCTTTGGTCAAAATACCTTTTTGTGCGTTTTTCGGCTGTTAAAACCTGATTAAAATATAAGTACACAGACAGTAGTTAAACATCTCAAAATGATCCCTAATTGTACCAGTGATCTTACCATCACATTTCTGAGTTCCAAACCAAAGTTCATAATATTTCAAGAATTTTAGCTATTTTACATAAATAAACAATAATAAATTCGCAAACTATTCTCCGTTTATCGAAAATTACCAAATTTGAACACAGACTAACTTATATGATCCCTAAATTTCCTGAAAAGTTTCATAGTCTAACAAAAAGCACGTCACAATCGAAGCACAAACAACCCCTAACCGTGTAAACCAGTAATACCTTGTCGGTTTTCGGGTGTTTTTGGTTGTTTTATCGACTCTCCGGGTCTTTGGTCACAAAGTCAGTGTATCTAAATATCATATAACACAAAAATAATCATAAATCAACCAGCATCAAGCCTTGTTAATTAGGGTTTCAGTTAGGGTTTCAAACCAAACTTTTAAACCGTAAAAACGTTATCTCAACATTCTAATCCGTGTTTTTGGTCAAAAATCCATATGTTCCTGGTTTGTAACCATGTTAAAGACCAAAACATGCTTTTAGGTGATTTTTAGGGTTTTTGGATGGTTAAACATGATTTTCACTAATCAAGACATGTTTATAGGTTTATAATGATTAAAACAAGAACAAAAACTCATAAAATTGAAGTTTTACCTTGAAGTTTTTGCAGGGTTTTGAAGAACAAAAGCTGGTCAGAGGTTGGTATGAGTTTGAGAGTTAGTTGGTTTGAGAATGATCAAGAATACAAAAGATATATAAAGGGGGACTTTTCAAACTTGGCGGCCGCAAGTTTTAAGGGGCCCATTTGGATTTTTTTGGCCCATTACTGCCTCGTTTTGCATGCCAAGATTCGGTCTCAGTCCAAGTTCTAGTTCGGGTTCGGTTTTTAGAAAAACGTCTGTTTTCGCTTTTTTTTGGCCCGTTAACGGTGTGAAAACAGACGTTTTTTGTCTCATTTTTGCAAAATAATAAAAACATATTAAATGGTTGTAAAAACCTAAAATATTTTCAAGATTTCTTAAAACATGTCAAATAAGTGTTCTATAAATCCTTTTGGGCTTGATGGATGCTACAACGATTGCGTTTAAAATCATAATGTATTGTTAAGCGAGACCTTTTTCGTTTAAATGGTTTTATATGTACTCGGGTCTTAATATCAATATGTTAGCCACTATAATGTATATATCATTCATATATGACCCCTCAATATGTTTTGCACTACGAATTAACCGAATTATTTCTTACTCCCTACGTAGTAAATAAGGTATACCTCGTTTTTGTCACGAATGTCACAATAACAGCTTCTTGTTTAGGTCAAAATCTGTTATTGCAAGGTCAATGGTTCTGATTTCATTGACAGTAGCAACAAACATTTGCAACACAGATTTCAATCTCTCTACTTCTTTGAACTTGAACCTATCAAGTTGTTGCTTCAATCTGTCTTTCTTGATATCTTTCAGCTTAGTATTTCCTTCAAACATTTCAACAATGGATTCAAACATGGCCGTTGCAGTACTGTGATGAGCCACACTTGTCAAGATCTCCCATGACAGACCAAGTTTCAACAAAGACAGTGCCCTATCATCCTTTTTCTTCATCTGTCTTTCCAAGGTTTGATTTTTGTTTGTGCCATCAGAGACATATGGACCATTTGTTTATCAAATTCCACATATACACATCATTGTAACACACAACAGCTACAAAAAGAACCTTCCATTTTATATAATTTTCCTATCCAACAACTTTGGGATTTTGTTAGTAGACACTTCTTGATCATCCATTACTCCAGAAATATTTTTCTAATTTTTGAAAAGTTTTTAGAAATGAAAAATTACTTAAAACTTGACAAACTTTAGAAAAACAACAAGATTTGTGGATGAAATCCTCATATCTTATAAAACTGGATGGATAAGAGTAAGATCTAGACTCAAAATGGAAATAATCAATGTAAATATGAGAATTAAGAGCTTTTAAACATCAATAAACAATAGATCTGAGAAAATGAAAAACAGAGTAGCTGACGTCACAAATCAATAAAACAGTCTCCAGCTAACATTATCATTCTTCATCCTCAAAATCAATAATATTCAGCAACAAATCTTCACAAATGCAGAGAAGAAGCTCTGATACCACTTTTCAGGACCGATCATTCAACCACAACAATCAGTATCGTAACCAACAACAATGTGTTGACATGACGATTACAAGTTCTGCTCTTATGAAGATCCAATGAACATTAAAGGCAGAATCAATAATATTCAAAATGTTGCTGGACAAACATAAATGAAACAACCACACAAATTAACTCAAAATATTTCCATTAATATTGTGAAGGATACAATGAAAATCGATTAGGGTTTCTAGGTGGAATGTTTGTATTTTAGGCAGCTTTCCGTACAAAGATATTCTTTTACGAGAAAGTGTCAACCGTCAAATCCCAATATTCGCTTTGTGTCCGTTGTCATAAGTGTTCCCTAAAGTTTCCCTAAATAGGCACACCTGACATCTTCTAGAAACCCTAATTATTGATACATTACATATTCAAACGTATTCCAAAATATTACATGTGTAAACAGGTCTTTGAGTATGCTTGCAAGCTTTTATCCTTGTCGAGCAGACCTTGTAACCATAAGTGTTCTTGGAACAGTTCTCTAAGCAAGCTTTACTAAGAATATTTTCATAAGAAAATATTCTTCAAGCAGACTTTAATCTTCATGATAATATTAAACTTTGCTCAATATATCTTCCTTCAAGTAGTTTGCCCCACTATTTATTATAAAACCTTGTTCGATCCACCAAAATACTTGGTTTCAGCTTGGTTAAGTCAAGGGTTTGCTCTGAAAAAAACCTTGCTCGACTTGAAGAACAACCTTTCTTGTGAAGTGTAGTATGCTCGAACATACACTTAGAAGAATTCTAGAAGATAACTTTACTCGAGAGTGAAATTCCTTGCTTGATAAGGCCAGGCTTTCTCGAAGGGACAAGTTTGCTCGATTTTCATACATAGCCATTCCTGAGGAGGTTGAGAAGATTCCAATCTTTCCTTCGTCGAATCTTGATCCCAACACTAACCACTTACTAATGTTGTGTGCTACAGCAGCAATTATTAACTGGAAGCCAGATTCCCAAGTTCCTATTTTATTAATGTTAATTGGGTCATTAATAATAGGATTAAAACATCGAAAATACTAATTAAATTACTTTTTCTTAATTAACAGATGTCAACTGATAATAACTCCTCATTCACCCTCTAGATTATTCTTGAGAAAGAATAACTGAATCGCACAAACTTTCTTGAATGGCTCCACAATTTGAGACTAGTTATCAAAATGGCAAAGAAGCTCTATGTTCTCGATGGACCGGTTCCATTAGAGCCTGAAAACATTACAGCTGCTGCCCGAAAGGTTCTTGAGAAGCATAGTGACGACTCTACTGAAGTCGCTTGCATTATGCTAGCCACCATGTCCTCCGAGCTCGCTAAGGTCTTGGAAGATCTTGGTGCCGATAAGATGCTTGAGCAACTCAAGGGTATGCTCCAGAAATAAGCCCGTCAAGAACGTTATGACACCATGAAACAACTTATCAGCTTCAGAATGGAACAAGGAACTCCTATTAGCGCGCATTTCGTTAAAATGAAAGGGTATATCGACCAGCTGAAGAAACTTGATTATCCCTTGTCAGATGAAATGGTCGCGGAATTCATCTTGAATTCTCTCCCAAGATCTTACGACCAATTCGTAATAAATTTCAATATGAATGCCTGGGTGAAGACAGTGCCGGAGCTTCATGGTATACTCAAGACGGCTGAGATGAATATTCCAATTAAAACTAATCAAGTTATGATGGTTGGATCTACTTGTGTCAAGAAGCTTAAACCCAAGAACCGGGGCTATAACGGTAAGGGCAAGAAGAAAGTTATTATTGCATCCAAGCATGCCACCAACACTATCAAGAATGTTGGAAAAGTACCACCACCGCCTCCAGGGGAGCACCAATGCTACAAATGCAACAAGACGAGGCACTGAATGCGTAACTGCCCCGATCATCTAGCTGAAATATGCAAAGAAGAGGGCCAATGGTGAAGGCTCCTCTAAAGGTATTTCCATATACGTTATTGAACTTTTCACTATTTCTAGCAACACATGGGTATTTGATACCGGACGTGTTTATCACATCGTTAATGTCTTGCTGGAGCCTGAAAACTAGAAGAAGCTTAAACCAGGCAGCATGGAACTCATTGTTGGTGATGGGAAGAGAGTCCCAGTTCTTGCAACTGGCACATATCATTTTGCTTGTCCGTCTGGCCTTGTAGTTACTTTGAATAACTGTTTGTTTGCACCTGGTTTGACCAGAAACATTATTTCAGATTCTTTACTTTTTGAACAAGGATTTAAGTGCACTTTTAATGGTATTGCTATTTTTGCCTACTTGAATGATTTATTTTATTTGGTATTTATGAGATTGATGTTCAAATTAACAATAATGTATTTAATCTTTCAAAATGTATCAGATCTGGCATTAATGATACATAAGCAAGACATGAGTTAAATGACTCCAATCAGAAGGGATTCTCGAATCCACAGGGCCATACTCTTTTGACGACTGTGAGTCTTGTTTGGCTGGAAAAGTCGCCAAGGACTCCTTCACTCAAAAAAGTGAACGAGAAAAGGATCTGTTAGGAATCGTACATACTGATGTGTGCGGCCCTTTCAGAACTATGTCTAGTAATCAAGAAAGATACTTCGTTTATTTTATTGACGATTATAGTCGATATGCTTATGTGTATCTTATGAAACACAAACATGAAACTTTTGAAAAGTTCAAAGAGTTTCAATAAAAAGTGGAAAACCAACTTGGAAAAACTATTAAAATGCTTCGATCAGGTCGAGGTTGAGAGTATCTCAGCTCAGAGTTCATCAATCATCTAAAAGAGCGTAGAATTGTTTCACAGCTCACTCCCCCGGCACACCCCAACACAATAGCGTTAGAGAGAGGAGAAATCGAACCTTTCTAAGCATGGCCGGATCGATGATGTGTAGAACTAACTTGCCTCACTCCTTTTGGAGCTTTGCCCTTATGACCGCCGCCCGCATTGTCAATCTAGCTCCAACTAAAAAAGTAAGCAAAACCCCCATTGAGATATGGCATGGGCAGCCCAATTTGTCTTTCCTGAAAGTATGGGGATGCGAAGCTTATGTCACTAGTGATTCTGATGATAGACTCGATCCCAGCGGCGTAAAAGTTATTTTCGTCGGGTTCTACAACCAAGGCGGGTATTATTTCTTCCATCCTGATACAAATTTGATTTCTATTAAAAGGAAGGGCCACTTCCTCAAGAAATAAATTCTCGATCGAGGTACTAGAAATAATATTGTCTATCTCGCAGAAATTCAAGAACCACAAACGACCGCTAAGGAAGTTGGAGCATCTAATCAACAAGATGTTGGTGTTGATACATCATATATAAACATGAACGTTCGCAGAAGTAGTAAGAATCGCTTACCAAATTCTAAATACCTATGGCATCTAGATGATCCCGAAGTCCTATTAGTAGTAGAGTCAAATGACAAACCTACTAACTATAAATATGTTTTCTTAAATCCGGAATCTAAGAAATGGCAAGAAGCCATGAACGCCGAGATACAATCTATGCATGACAATCAACTCTGGAACTTGGTTGAGCTACCCCCCAAAGGTCGGGCAGTAGGGAGCAAGTGGATTTTAAAAAGAAAGCCCGACATGCATGGAAATGTACAAACCTATAAAGCGCGGCTAATCACGAATGGTATTACTCAAACTCAGGGTATTAGCTACGAAGAAAACTTCTCGCCCGTTGCTATGAGTAAGTCAATAAGGATATTACTAACCATAACTTCGTATTATGACTATCAGATATGGTAGATGGATGTGAAAATTGCTTTTTTTAATGGACACCTTTCTAAAGATGTCTATATGGTTCAGCCTGAAGGTTTTGTCGATCCCAAATATCCTAATAGGGTGTGCAAACTGAATAAGTCTATTTTTGGACTCAAATAAGCATCTCGCAGCTGGAATCTTCACTTTGATGACAAAATCAAAGAGTTTTGTTTTTTAAAAAATGAAGATGAGCCTTGTGTTTACAGAAAGGCTAGTGGGAGAACTATATCATTCCTCATCTTGTATGTGGATGATATACTGATCATTGGAAACTACATTCATATGCTTAAGGAAGTTAAGCACTGGTTGGGATCTTGTTTCACAATGAAAGATCTTGTTGAAGCTACTTATATTCTGGGAATCAAGATCTACCGAGATGCGTCTAAGAAGCTTCTAGAGCTAACTCAAAGCACATACATAGACAAAGTCATGGCACGCTTGTCAATGGATAACTCCAAGAAAGGAGGTGTTCCCATTGCTAAAAGAACTGCGTTGAACAAATCTCATTCTCCAGCAATAGACATTAAAACTAAGCACATGCAAGCAATTCCATATGCTTCAGCGATTGGTTCTGTCATGTACGCTATGTTTTGCACTAGGCCTAACGTCTCGTATGCTCTAAGCATGACTAGCCGTTTTCAGCAAAGTCCTGGCGTTGCCCATGGGACTGCAGTGTAAAACATTCTAAGGTACTTGAAAAGAACCAGGGATATGTTCTTAGTGTTTGGAGGAGTGGAAGAAGGGCTCACTGTAAGGTGTTACACTGATTCTAACTTCCAGACTGACCGAGATGATTTTCGCTCACAATCAGGATTTGTATTCACTCTCAATGGAGGAGCTATTTACTGGAAAAGCTCCAAGAAGAGTGTGGTGGCGGATTCCACCACTCAATCTGAATGCATAGCTGCATCAGATACTACTAAGGAGGCTGATTGGATGAACATATTCATCGGTGACCTCGATGTGGTTCCGAGTATTAATAAAGACAATGATTGGGAATTTTCTGAAGTTAAGTGGGAGTTGTATCTAATCAAGATGGGATTCTATACTCTTACATGATATGTAACAGTTAAACATCTTGGCGCCCTCGTTGATTCAAACTGGTGAAGTGTGAGGCCTCACCCAAACTTACAGTGTGTTTAACTGGACCACTTTGATTCTATATCGAGAACAATAATGATTGAAAGCCATATGAGAATGAATCTGATCCATGTCTCATTGTTCAATTGGTTTCTTATAAAGAAAGGATAGATGACAACGATTACCATAAGTTCATTAACTTGCAATAGTGTATTCCAATATGTTTTTGGTAAATGAATTTAAAATGTCATAACCTGTCGGGGGCAGCCAAGTCTAGCTAGAGCACCGCTGGCTATCAGCGTTGATCAACTTAACCAGAGACTGTCCAAGTGGGAGACTGTTGGAAATATGGACTGGCTCGGTTAAGTCAACGCGACCGACCGGGTTGTGACCCATAAGAGTTACACCTCGGGTAACGAGTATGAAATCCACTTAAATTAGTTAACCCGTATAGACGAATAATTGACGAGTTATATTGTTTATACTAAATATAAATAATAGTTGCATATAAAGTTTGTTTACTATTGATCAAACCCGCTTTGACCACGTTGACCACTAACTGATTCTGTTAAGAACCGATATTAAGAAAACCAGCTAACTGATTTGTATACCATTAGTTCTGTCTAGAGGTGTGCAAATCGGGTTTTTCAAATACCCGGTTTCGGTTATAGAATCAAGTTCGGGTATGATCGGGTATAGAAAAAGCGTGTATTGGCAATACCCGGGTCGGGTCCGGGGATTGTCTTTAAAACCCATACTCTATGCATCGGGTTCGGGTTGGGTATTCTAAAACCGGGTATTGGAATAGCTTATTTCGGGTATTTAAAAAAACCTATTTTTGGGTTTTTTGGGATTTTTTTCAAGGTATTTTTCGGGTATAGATTGAGTTATTTAAAAGGTTGCATTTTTAAGGGTATTTTCAAGTATTTTTTGGGTAATTTCGTGTATATATCGAGTATTTGAAAAACCCGGTTTCGGATATCGGAAAAAGCCAGTTCCGGCTATGGAAACTGTGTCAGTTTTAGGTATTTCCGGGTATAAATCAGGTTCGGTTCCGGGCACGGTTTTTGGTACCAAAATGCATACCCTATCCGTACCCTATGGGTAGGGCCGGGTATGGTTTCAGGTATTAAAAACCCGGGTATAAAAAAACCGGTTCTGGGGATATTTTCGGGTTCAGATTTTTTTCACCTCTAGTTCTGTCCGTGACAAGATTCATCAATGTTGTTATGGGCCGGTAAGAGGTGTTGACTGCTGAATGAGTAAATTTATTGGGCTTGTGATAAAAAGAATGAAATTAGTAGGGGGCATATTGGGCTTATTAAGGCTATTGCTATTGAATCATAAATCCACAAATATAGTATTATTTTTAGATATATTTTTCAGGTAGTTTTTGGGTTGGGAGAAATACTTAAGAAGTTTCCATGATGATCCACAAGGTTTTTGTTACATGGTCACTACTCACCAGGATTATTAGACTTCAGAAACAGCTAACTGGAATTTGTAAGTCTACATCATAATATTTTATCTAATTTATCTTTTATATAAGTTAGTGTAGTTAATAATAAATAAAAAGAAAAAGAAGTTAGGTTAGTAGAAAATACACAAAAATTGATTTTTTATGTTTGACATGCAACATGCACCCATGTTAAAGGTTGCATACAAATTTTCCTTTTTATGTTAAAATCATTATATTAATGATACCTCAAAAAATATGTAGGAAAATTGATAAACTGAAAGACATAGCATGAGATGATAAAAGAGTCGTTTTTCAGAGGTGTGAACGAAATCGAAAAAAACTTACTTGAAAGTGAAATATCGGGTTTGGTTATGTATTGTTTTCAATTTAGTTTTAGCCAAAAACCGCACCACGCACACCCTTACTTTTGGTAAGCTTGAAAGAAACTTAATTTGGTTTGTTTTTATCTCTATTTGGTCGATCATAAAGTATCTAAAAATGATGGTTGAATGGATTGATTCGTCTTGATGTCAAAGCTTCATATATTAAATACTAAAAAACATAAGGAAAGAAGTTGATTTCTTCTAACCATATACAAAACACTTTTTAGCTTAAGAAAACTCAAAAAATTTTAGACACAAGGTGTCCTACATAAGCCAGACCCGACCTGATCCAATTCATCCAACCCATTCTTATCATCAACAATTATAATAATTTAACATGTGATTCGATGATCGGATAATATTGTCAACGCTACACGAGATACAGCTACAGCCATTGAGGTTGATTCCTAAACGAAATGAGTATAGAAAATATAGAGGTAGGGTACCAGAAAGACCCAAGAACCCCTAAGGACCACCCGCAGGAGAAAGAGGACTCCCTCAGAAGTCACCCGCGTAGCATATAAACCGCTTGCATAACTCAAAGTAGAAAAAGAATAATAACAAGCTCTAGAGACTATGTGCGGGAGGATCCTGCCACCCTCAGAAGTCATCCGTAGGGTATTACTCGCATCCGCAAGGATGACCAAAAGGTGATGTTAGAAGACAGCTGTAATAAACCGTCATACTTCTAGAATATTTATCAAGATTCTCCCTTGGAGAGCACGAAACGTAACAACCAATAGGAGAAGGACAGCTTGCGTGGTTGTTACAACCAATAACATGGCCAATATAGTTCATCCTATCGTATGAAGTGTTGGTGAATGATGTCAGTAGTTCAGTATCTCGTGTTTATTTGTGTCTGTAATCGTTTATATTGTTCGTTTGTATTAAACGTGTTCTTGTATGTTCGCTGTGTTATGAGCGAACTTGAAGTCAGCGAAGTTATGAGCGAACTTGAAGCCTAGTATGTTAGGCGAAGTTGTCAAGTTATATAAACTCTTCGGCAGTTTATGTAAGTTTTTGGGAAACGATTGGTTTGTGTGATTCTCTGAATCACGTGTTTGTTCTTGCAATATATTAAGTATCATCTTATATTCTCGTGTGTCTACTTATATTCAACGTATTAATCATCTCGATACTCATATCGTATACGTGGGGATTCCGCACCCTCGTGTTACGAGATACTCCTGTGTAGATCCGGCTGGGAACCTACAATTGGTATCAGAGCGATTTGCTCGTGATTGTGTGGTTCGGGATTTTCACACGGGTGTCAAGATCATTCCGTTAGACCATTCGCGGAACGAGTTTACGTTGAAATACCTCGTGTTTGTCAGTTGCTCCTCATCACTCATCAAATACACCTTCAAGTCACCCTCGCGTCCCTCGAAATCGACCTAACTAAACCTGCAAAACTCCATTGTTCTTCAGAAGAAGTTGTCGTCACCCATACTAGGGTTTTAGCGAACATATAGGGTTTCAGCGAAGTTGTGATTAGCAAAGATATATAACTGGCGAAGTTGTGTAGTCAGAGAATTTGTGTAGCAGGCAAAGTTGTTGAGTAGCGAAGTTTAGTTCTGCGAAGTTGTCATAAAGCGAAGTTACAAGCGAAGTTGTAATAATTTCGCTACTTACTGCACACAGTATCTTATTTTTTAGTTCTAAGTTTCGTTTCGATCAAGTATGACTTCCATAAACATCACTGACCTGGTAAAGATGGAGGTTGAAGCGGGTTCAGCAAATAAGGCTCCAAAACTGCTTAAAGGTACTGATTTCGTTGCATGGAAAGATAGATTTGAACAGTATGTGAAGTATCAAGACGTAAAGATGTGGGTCTGCATTCAAGACGGGTACATTCCACCAACATCCATGTTTGAAGGTCGTGAACAGATTAAGAAGTACAGTAAGATGGAAGATGATGAAAAGAAAATGTATGAGGCAGAGAGTAAAGCGCATGCAGCTATAACGATGGCACTTCCACAAGAGATTCTTCATACTTTCAAAAAATACAAAACTGCTAGAGAGCTATGGGAAGCACTAGAGAATAGATATGAAGGAAATGTTGGGATACGAACCTCCAAAACAAAGCTGCTGAAAACTCAACTCTCAGTATTCTAGTATCTGAAAAATGAATCACTTGATGACATCATCACACGATATTATCATTTGATGACCGAGCTAAATAACTACTCCATTGAATACAAGGAAGAAGAGATAGTGGAAAAGCTTGTTGATGCTCTCCCACCAAAATGGGAGATGTACACTGTTCTAATGAGAGAAGATAAGGACTTTGAGAAGATTGATTTAGAGACGGTGGTAAATAAGTTACGGAATTTTGAACTTAACATGGCTCGAAAGGAGACACCTACTGATCAGGTTCAGGATCCTGGAATGTATGGTGCTAAAGTCACTCCAAACTCAAGTTCAAAATCAGAATCCACTACCTACTACTCAAAGGGGGAATCAAACTCCACTCCAGATGGTCACGTGATTCTCAATATGGATGGTGACGTATGTTTCATAGCAGGAGGTAGTAGTTCCTCAAAACCTCAAACTACAACTGGTAATTTCTCAACCAATGCTTCTAGTAAGAACTACTCACAGATGCCTATGAGTGTGAAATCAGCTGAACAACAGTTTGCTCATTATGCCTCCTTCATTGCATCTTATGAAAATTACATCAAAGGAAAAATAGTCGACCCTGCTACTTTGGATGAAGACTATGATCAGATCGACGCTGTTGATCTGGAAGAAATGGATCTGCAGTGGCAGATGGCGATAATAGTAAGAAGGGTAAAGAGATTTATGAAGAAAACTTGTAGAAAGTTCGTGGGAGAAAGACCGGGATTTGATAAGTCAAAAGTTCGTTGTTATAACTGTCAACAAAATGGTCACTTTGCTAAGGAGTTTACAAATGAGAGGGTCGAACGAAGCCAAATAGGCCTGCTCAACAGAATGGGGGTGGAACTGAAACAAGGCTATGGTATCTCAGCAAAATGGAGGATACAACTGGAATATACAAGTTGAGGAGGTGTTCGAACAGGCAAATCTGGTGAATATCGAAACTGGAAGAAATGACAAAGAGATGGAGGAATATCAAGCATACACGGCAGAAGTAAACGATCAACTCTCAGAGGTATGTTCTGAATCTCATTGTGAACGTTGTGAAAAACTGTATGATCAATTGAAAGCATTAACTGATCAATTTGTTAGTTTGGACACTCAATTTAAAAATCTAAAAGAAGAACATCACTATTCTAAAACTAAAGAAAACAGCTACTCGGTAAAAATAAAAGCCAGTGAAAAAGACATCAGAAGCCTTAAAGCCACCCTACTGAAAAAATACAAGTGATTGATGTTAGTTATGAAGTGTTAGAAGAAAAGACCAAACTAATAGCTAAAAAAGATAAACATATAGCTGATTACCAGGTGAAAGTGGTGGAACTGAACAGAAAAATTGAACAATTTAGAAATTCTTCTGCGATGTTAGATCACATCATAAGTGTTCAACGTTCCCCGATTAACAAAGGGGGAATTGGATTCTCAGAAGTTCCACCACCATACAACAATAACTATACATATGATCCTAGTAATCAGCAATCTGTGAATGTTGAAATTAGTCAGACAGTTCCATTAAAAGTTTCTGAAGTCAATGAGAGTGAAATGAGTAAGACAAGTTCTAATGTCACAAGTTCTGACTCAAGCTCTGTCTCGTCAAATTCGGACAAGTCGTCCGAATCGGGTGAGATAAAAGAAGAGGTTGTGTTACTAAAACGTGGGGAGGACTATAAGTTTGATGAAAAGAAATCTTCCCTAAATCTGTTTGTCCCACCATATGTGAGACAAACTGATAATAACGCAACCTTGACATCTGCAACAACTTTTGAGACAAAAGTTCAAAACAACCAGAATAATTTGAACAGAAGTTGTTTTAGATGCAACAGGATAGGACACCTTGTCACTGATTGTCCTTTGAAACAGAGAAAATCTAGAAATATGAGGCCTACTAAAGCTGAGAATAAAACGAATACTAATTATGATACTGGTAAGAATGCTAACACACCAAATTTCAATCATTGGACTAATCCAAGATTAACTTGATTACCAAGGTGGAAAATATTATTGGGAGGAAGGTTAAGTACATCAGGAGTGATAATGGTACAGAGTTCAAGAACTATCAGATGGAGATGTTTTTCTTACAGAAAGGGATAGAGCATCAGTACAGCGCCCCATATACTCCGCAACAAAATGGAGTAGCTGAAAGGAAGAATATAACTCTAATCGAAGGCGCCAGAACCATGCTGGTAGATGTTAAACTTCCCGTGGTGTTCTGGACTGAGGCTGTTGCTACAGCCTGTTATATCCTTAATCGTGTTTTAACTGTTAAAAGATTAAATAAAACCTGTTATGAACGTATGCATGGTAGAAAGCCAAACTTGAAAGGTCTTGAACCTTTCGGGTCCCCATGTTCGATATTAAAGACTAACTCTAAATTTGGTGAGAAAGTTGACGAAGGTATCTTAGTTGGCTATGTTGTTGGAACTCCCAACAGAAGAGTCTTTAATCTATCAAACAGCAAGGTTGAGGTGGTGTGTAACACTGACATTACTAGTTACAAATCACCACGTCCTAGCATGGGACCGACAGAGGATTTCGACTATGATAAGCTATTCAAATCTTTTAATGTGCCTTACTTGGATTTTGCAGACATTGATGAGAAAATGGCCTCACAAATGCTATATGATGAAGAGGAGACCATTGTGCAACATCCGCAATATAATGAAAATCAACTGACCTTGTCAAGTGCGGTTGAATCTCCAGCTATCTCGAATGAAGATGAAATCTACAATCCATTTCACACTCAACCTCAGCCTCACCCTGATGAACTCTCTTCCAATCTTGAGAATGATCTGGAAGTCGGTCCGGTACAGATCACCAAAATTCACAAGAATCATCCTTTGGAGAATGTGATCGGTAATCCTTCTGATGGTGTACGTACTAGAAGAAGTTTGGATGAACACACATGTGTGTATGCAAGCATTAAAGACACGGGAATTATAAATGAGTGCTTGTACACCTGCTTCATCAGTTAGACTCAACCAAAGAATTATCAAATGGCACTGAAGTATAGCTCGTGGGTTGAGGCCATGCAGGAAGAACTGGCACAGTTGGTTGAAAATCCGCAAGAAGTGAACGCTATCGGTACAAAGTGGGTTTTTAAATGCAAGAGAGATGAGAAAGGGATAATCATACGCAACAAGGCAAGATTGGTAGTTAAAGAGTTTAATCAAAATGAAGGAATAGATTACAACGAAGTGTTTGCTTTTGTGGCCCGACTAGAAGCAATTCGACTGTTTCTAGAATTTGTTGCACACAAAGAGATGAAAGTGTTCCAGTTGGATGTGAAGAGTGTGTTTCTTAACGGAAAAGTCGATGAAGTGGTATACGTTGAATAACCTCCGGGTTTTCCTGACTCAGATTTTCCTGATCATGTGTACAAACTAAGCAAAGCATTATATGGGCTACATCAGGCTCCTCGTGCCTGGTACGAAACTTTGTCAGATTACTTGCTAGCGAATGGGTTTGAGAGAGGGAAGATAGACAGTACCTTGTTTGTCAAACGGAAGGGGGGTGATTTTCTACTCGTTCTGGATTATGTGGACGATATCATATTTGCTACCTCAAGAGTTACTATGTGTCAGGAGTTTGAAGCAGTCATGAAGAAACGGTTTGAGATGAGCGCCATGGGCGAATTAACTTTCTTTTTGGGATTGCGGGTAGATCAGAAGAAAGATGGAATGTTTATTCATAAAACGAAGTATGTTCATGATGTGCTTAAACGCTTCAAGATGGATGATAGTGCCCCATTTGACACTCCAATATGCGTCAACCACAAACTGGGTGCTGATTTCGACAGTGATGAAGATGTGGATCCCACTCAATATCGGACAATCATAGGTTTTTTAATGTATCTAACTGCATCTAGACCTGACATTATGTTTGCAGTTTGTCTTTGTGCTCGTTTTCAGGAAAACCCGAAGGAATCACACATGAAGGGAGTGAAAAGAATCTTGCGGTATCTTAAAGGAAAGCCTAAGTTGGGACTATGGTACTCGAAAGGGGGAGAAATGGATTTGGTAGCCTACACCGATTCTGACTATGGATGCTGCAATCAAAACAGGAAGTCAAAAACAGATGGATGTCAGTTTCTCGAAGGAAGATTGGTGTCGTGGCAGTGCAAGAAGCAGACCTCTGTAGCCATTTCCACCTGCGAAGCAGAATACATGGCAACATCGAACTGCTGCTCCCAGGTTTTATGGATACAACAACAAATGCACGATTATGGTTTGAATTTCACTCAAACTCCAATTTGCATTGATAACACTACTGCTATCTCAGTAACTAACAATCCCGTTAAACACAGTAAAACTAAACATATTGACATACGTCATCATTTTATACGGGATTGTGCTGAAAAGAAATTAATTTTGCTTGAAAAGGTTGATTCACTGGATAATTTTGCCGATCTTTTTACTAAAGCATTTGACCGCTCCCGTTTTAAAATCTTGTTGAGCTTAATGGGATGATCAATCCCGAGTAGCCATGTTTTCTCTTTTATCATAAAAAAAAACATCACTATCGCTTAAAATTATGTCGGTTGCTCAAGTTTGAAGGACATATCCCAAGGATATGTTTGGTCCTTACATCTACGTGTAGATTATAAGGATAGCCATTAACCAGATGACTGAAAGCGACGGGGGCGATTTATGATGGGTTTATATTCTTTCGCTTAAAATTAGTCGTTCATACTTAGTCAGAGGGACACATACTCGTATGTGACCGGTCCGGCTGATCCACTGGATCTTCAGGATAGTTGTTTACTTAAAGACTTTGACTTGATCGGGGAGTTTGAATTAAAAAAAATAATTTGGGAAATGATATAAATTTTCCAGTCTATAACTTCGCAAGAAGTTTCAATACGGTGTTAAAATGAAAATTGATCCAACCTTGGAAAGTGATAGATAAACTGTTTTTGTGTGCTTAACTGGTGAAGTAATTAGGCCTAAAAGACTTTAGAACAGTTATTGTATGTTATGGTATCTTTCTATGGTGCGTAAAAGTAGAAGTGATACAAATTAAATCTTCTCGATTTACTGTGGAGAGTCATTCTGAGTTGTGCATGTCTCCACATACATCTTTCCGAATGATAGGCAAAAAAGTGATTACCCAGTGATACACGAACCCGTGAGTGTTCTGATTCCCGCGAAGATAGTGTTAAATAATCTGCAGTGATCCAGATTCGGGACTTGCAGTTATATTATTGTCTTTGATTAAAAAAAAAGATCTCTAGTTATTATCATTGAGCCTTATGAAGCTAGTCTCGTTACAAATATCAAGAAAGAGGCAAGAAAGAATATTTTCAAAGTATAAGAAAGATCGGGAAGATGAATCGGAAGGTCGACATGTGCACATTGACTAATCAGACACTACGGGTCGAAGTCAACTCGGGGAGACTTGGGGAAAGCCAAATACGCTTTGAGAATAGATAGGGATGCATCGCAATCTCTCATGTGATGTCCATCTAAATTTTGAGCTAATTGAACCTAATCCGTATCACAGAAGCGATGAAAACCATACTAAGTTTTATACCTGCCTACAACCTGTTTCTTTATGTCATAATACCGCTAAACATGGATATGTGTGACAACCACTTAATCAGTATGATTCCTGTTCGGATCTTTTCTAAAACATGCAGGTTTTCGTCAAGACTGAAATTTGATCCCGTTTATTCTATTATTCAAATTTTTGTTATGTATTTCGTATTATGGATTAACTTTTAAACATTTGGTTACTTGGTTATTTGATCATTAAGTTTAAATCTTTTGGGCGAAGTTTAAGGCGAAGTTGACTATTGGTCAACTATAAGGAGTTTGTTTATAAGTTATATAATGGGCGAAGTTAACTGGTATGCGATGTTACCTGTTGGGAGAAGTTACCCTAACTTCGCCTCCTGGGTTTTCAGAATCTATATAAGGGGATCGGTGGTCAAACTTAGTCAATTTTTCCAAACTTTTGGTCCAACCTCCTCGTCTAAAACTCTTGGAGAACTTATTCACTTGAATCAAACCTCATTATAATCAGTTTTTCATCAGTGTTAAAGGTTCGTTGCATCATAGTGTCACATAATTCTTACTCTCAGGTTGCTAATTTGGTCTGCAATGTATGATTTTGCTCTTGTCCTTTATCAAAACCTATAATCACATAGTTCGATCAATTAAAGGCTGTTTTATTTTTAACATATCATCCATTATCTTAATCGTCGTTATACCTATCATCGCCTACCCTCTGATTGCACCGTGTGTTGTTAAATCAAATGGTTGATTTTCTTGATGAACAGGGGCAAAGTTAAGTGTGGGTTAACTTAGGCTTGGGCGAAGTTAGGATTGGGCGAAGTTAGGATTTGGTGAAGTTGAACTTAACTTCGCCCCCCTTAAAACATGTTTTTAACACCGTCTGTTCAATAAACTGTAACCTCACCTGGGTAGTTTTAACCTTGCTACATTCTGTATCTGGATGCCTCTAATCCAGCGAAGTTCTATACCCAGCGAAGTATACAACTTCGCCACAACATAACTTCGCTCCTGGTAAACGGCAAAGTTATAACCTGTTGAGGTACTGATCTGACTTGGCTCTTTTGTTTTGCAGATATGGCTGTTGTGGCTGGTGCTGGTGGAACTGGTGGTGACGAAGGCGGAGGTGATAAGAGACAGTTTTTTCCGGGTCACAATATGTATATCACCATAGATCCGGATGCTCGAGGAATTGACGATTACCGTGACATCATTGTCGTGTTGATCCACCTGTGATGCGTGCTACAGTTAACAATCAAGTGGTACTGGTCGCAAAGCTGGTACAGATGGAATGGGGGCGACGATGCAATCAACTATGACTGCTTTAACCTACAACAAGCCTTATAGTTTTAGCCAGATGATTTTTTATGAGATTGATCGTCAGAGACGGGTTGTTGCACTGGAAAGATTTTTTATGTATCCGAGATTCCAACAGATGATTCTGAATCATGTAGCTCCTAATCTGCCACAACGACGTCCTATTTCGTATGTTGAAAGTGTGTCTAAGAGAATCTTTGCGCAATGTAAGTCATCAAGTGCTCGTAGCAAACCTGAACTTCGTTCGAGGCACACTGCCTTGGTTGGTTATTTAGTGAACCCTGCATATGTTGCTCCTCCGGAAGATGAGTTTATGGATCCGCCACCGCAACAGGCTGATATCCCTCAACCACCTCCTGTGGTTCAACCACCTCCTGTGGTACCGCAAGCACCGCCTGCTGATCCTATTGCAGCTCCAGAAGAACAGGTTGATCTTGAAGCTGCCTTTGGAGGACAAGGTTTCTTTGATATGGAGCGG
Source organism: Bidens hawaiensis (assembly GCF_021521415.1). Lineage (NCBI taxonomy): Eukaryota > Viridiplantae > Streptophyta > Magnoliopsida > Asterales > Asteraceae > Bidens > Bidens hawaiensis. Next base: position 87,733 of record NW_027499960.1, on the reverse strand, counting down.
AATGATCCAGCTACTGAAGTTCAAGCCTCATTAGCTGAGGTGTCTAGTGTGAATATTTCCTTGGTCGCTACATCTGTGGCGGTTTCTGAGAGAACTAACTCAGACTCCTCCACTGACGACATCGTTGAAGCACAACAAATACTTGCCAGACAAGAAAGAATTCATGGCAAGAGAAAGAAAGACTCAGATGAAAGTGAATCAGACTATGAGGAGGATCTATATCGTCTGGTACGACGATCAAAGAAGGAAAGGGTTGGTGAAAGTTCTAGAGTTGGTGTAAGTTCGAGGGTTGTTCGTTTTTCCCCACCATCGTTATCCGGTTTGACTATGTTACCTGCGACTTCAACTGTCACACTGCCGATAACCTCAAGTGTTCATTTGGTGACCACGTCGTCATCATTTGGCATTCCTCCAACCACGTTTCAGTTTACGGCACTGGAGATTGTTTCATTACCGCCTCCAATGCTCACTGCATCAGAGATGGTTGCGCGATTTATTGAATCCACGCTGGTAGAAACTGCTGGGTTACCTGTCTCAATACCACCCACCGTCACTATTCAGCCTACTACTGATATTCCAGCGACTTTGGGAATTCCACCGCCGTATGCTCAAGATGTTTCTCATATGAGGTTTGATTTTGACGCTACCCTGTCTGACTCCGAGAGGATTGCAGCTCTTGAACAGGTAGTTGCTGAGAAGTCGCGGATAAATCTCATTCAGACGCAAGCTATTCATCGGCTTGTGGCTGAGAATCAGCCAGTCTTCTCTTCTTATCGAACACGGTAAACTCTTTGATGTTCTTAAGAAGTTCTTAGCATCTCAGGGGGAGACAAGTTGTAAGGTTGATGAATTGGGACAAAGAAGAGGCATGACAGAGACGATGATCCCAATGCATCTAAAGATGCAGGTGATGAGTTGCCAAGAACTGAACAGAATCTTGGGACTTCCACATCCCAGGGGGAGTCTGCTGGTCCGTCAAGCAGTAAAGGTGGTGATACAGTGGTGGTTGTAGACGATGAGGAAGTGTTAGGAGATGATGAGTCAGTTGATGATATCTTAACGGCTGATGAGATTGAAAAGATTAGAGAACAGATAGAGATTGACAGTGAGTTGGAATAAGGGTAGATAGTTGATGATGGTGTAGAGCATGATATTCCGAGTATTGAGGAGGTAAAGCTGGGTCAAGGAGAGAGTGTGTCGGATGAGTCAGAATGGGAAGAACATCCTAGATGGAAAGAAGGATGTGCTCAGTGGTTCTTCAAGACAAAGAAGCGTGCGGTACCAACAATGTTCAAGAAAAGTTACAATATCAAGGGCTATGCTGAGTCAAAGAAAGGTATCATTTGTTGGTTGTATGATGAAAAGTTGAATTTGTTTGTGATAAAGCGTTATGATGGGATTCAGTATTTTAAGAAGACCTTGAGATTGCTCAACACCTTACCTGAGTGTGAGGTGAAAGATTTGGCTCATTTGAGGTTGATTAATAGAAGTGATGACAACTTTGCGAGATGGGTTGGATAGATTGTGTGGAAAGAAAGTGTGAAAGAGAAAAGGTTTGAGTTATTGAAGCCACAGAAAAGGAAGTTAGTCGAAGACAAGGAAAGAGGCATGAGGACTGATGGTAAGCAGTGGATGGTGATGAAATACAAGTCGATTCGATGCTTGAAAGAGGTTCCGATGAAGATGATGCCCAAGGATGTGTTGAAGGATCTCAAGTGGTGGTACGTTGACTGCCAGAATGCTGAAGCTGTTATGGACGATGAGGATGAACAGGAGATCCTGAGAGTGTATGATCCCATGCACTTGGTTAATTTTTCTCAAGTTGATTTGCAGGTACTAAATGATAAGAAGATTTACTATATTCCTGCGTGGAAGGATGAAGCTAAGAAGTACCAGAGGGTGGTCTCTGTCTGTGTAAGACAGGGCGTTTATGCTTGAAGACGAGTGGTACGAGATTTTTGGATTACAAGGCACGAGAAAGAAGATAGAGATATGAAGCTACTGCCAAGGGGGAGTCTGTTGGTGCATGATGTCAGTAGTTCAGTATATCGTGTTTATTTGTGTCTGTAATCGTTTATATTGTTCGTTTGTATTAAACGTGTTCTTGTATGTTCGCTGTGTTATGAGCGAACTTGAAGTCAGCGAAGTTATGGCAACTTAGCCTAGTATGTTAGGCGAAGTTGTCGAGTTATATAAAATCATAACTTCGGAAGTTTATGTAAGTTTTTAGGAAAAGATTGGTTTGTGTGATTCTCTGAATCACATGTTTGTTCTTGCAATATATAAAGTATCATCTTATATTCTCGTGTGTCTACTTATATTCAACGTATTAATCATCTCGACACTCGTATCGTATACATGGGGATTCCGCACCCTCGTGTTACGAGATACTCCTACGAAGATCCGGCTGGGAACCTACATGAAGACACGTTTCCAGGTTGTTACAACCATGCACATGGCCGATATGGATCGTCCTATCACGTTCAGACACGTGTCCGGGCGGTTACGAGAGCATCTTTTGGAAAAGGACAGCTTGGCCAATTATATTCCCTTACCCTTCGGCTATAAATACCATATATCATCTTTAAGAGGTATTCATTCACTCCCCACTATCTACTCTCAATACTTATGTACTTTCTCTCGATCGGAATTGTACTTATTCTCACGCCAGAGGGTGGTTACGGGAAGCCCCCCATCTTGCCCTTCCCGTAACGAGCTCACAGTGGTTGTTTTGCAGGGTTTTCGTTATTGGACTTGGGAGATCAGACTTGTAACGTTAGTTTGGTAAGTATTTGACACGTACCCCGTGGACTCATTGGATCTAGACCCTTAGCGGAATGGATCCGTGTTTGTTCATTGGCGCCATCCGTTTTGTGATAGAATTCTAAAAAGTTTTTGTTGTTCCGAACGATATGAGTCAGTCTCTCCAAGGGCCGACGGAAACTCCGGCAACAATCAGACGTTCCACCGCTGTTGGAGCACCTGGAGGCCCTACTCTGGGTGACTTGGGACATGTGAGGACAGAGATATGTCGCAATTGTACGGAACCAGATCTGGAAGACAGATCTGTTAATTCTGCTCCTGCGAGGTTTCTCCGTCACAATCTCATATCCAAAGGAATTCAATCCCCTGAGGAATGGTTGCGATTGCAACAAGAGAAAGTTGTGGCTGAGTATGAACGCATGATTCATGAAGAATGAATTCGTGCTCGAACTTTGGTTTATGACGATAGTCCGCCGGAATCTGCATCTCTTCCATCAACACTTCGGCGGAGTCAGATGAGTGACAGTATTAAAACTGAGATCTTCTCTGAAGATGATTTTGAAAGAAGTAGACGTGATCGACCTCGTATTGTCACGCGTGAGCCCTCTTGTAGGGTTGAGTATGACAGTTATGATCTGACGTATCGTCCGAGTGAAGTTAGTTATTTCAGCGGCGATAACAGAATTCATGGAAGAGAGGGAACTAGTCGTCCACGTGCGGTAGTTCGCCATATTGAATACCACAGTGAGGCAGAAGAAGATTTCAAAAAACCTTATCGTCCCGCGGAATTTTATGAGAAGTCAAAGTTCATCTTGTGCATTGCAACAACTCCGTTCCCAGTTAACGCAAAAATTCCTACATCATTAGGAAAATATAATGGGATGACTGACCCTAGCGATCACCTTTTAAACTTTGTGGCAGTTGAAGGAGTTAGCAGTTAGACTTTCCCACATTCGTGTTGTAACACCGCGTCTTTTACCCTCCATAATTTAAGCCCAAATGTATTAAACTTAGAAAGTAAAGGGACTAAAAATGAAAATTTTGAAAATCCTCTCCCGTCGCGGTACGCGACGGGATAATACTCAACCCATCGCGTAGCGCGATGGGGTTTCTGAGTCAGTGGACACGTGTTGAACACCGTGTCGACACGTGGAGCAATATGATAGGCCACGTGTCACAACCGCATAAGGCGGCGTAAAAGTGAGGCGCCGCGGTACGCGACGAGTCACAAGAACCCCCTCGCGTACCGCGACGGGGTCAAATTTCAGCTATAAAAGGGGGGTGACGGGTATGAGCTTCATTCATCCCAAACACACTTCTCTTTACACACACATAGCATTGGAAAACGTGCCCCGTTGCCGTAGCAAGCCGACGTGCTGTTTTCTCAAAGTTTGTGCAAGAAACGAAGTGATAATCAAGTAGCAATTATATAAGCAAGTAGATCAAGATCCTTCCTTTTTCTTATTATCAATCTAAGCATTCAATCTAAGGTAGGAGTTACGTTTAAGTTATTTGAATTATAGCTTAGACTATCAATCAAGGCTATGGCCTTTAACCTTGATCGTATTTTACAAACATTCATTCACAATCATGTTTTCATAAACGTTACTTTATGATGAAGTAATGTCAAACAAAAGATATATTTTGACGGGCATGTAGTAACCGGAAGGGGGATATCATTAGTAGTTTCTTGCCTAAGGAAAAGTAATTCGCATAAATCTCAATCAACCGAGGGACCCGTTTACTTACCTGGAGAAACTTACCAACATGATAGAACCTATTAGGCCAAAGCATGCTATATCAAACGTCACATAAAACTAAGTGTTTTCATTCACAATCAAAGATAAACGATTTCAAGGTTAAGCTTAGCAATCATAGCTTAATCAAGAAACACCATTCAAAAACATTCATACAAACCTATTGTGTATAGGTTAAGTATCATTCACAATCAATCAATCAATCAGTCAAGGTTTACAACACCGACGGTACAGGTGAATACATTAACCTTTTTATCAGTCAAAACATATTTATACTCAGTGAGATAAATGGGTGTTTGTCTTAACGAGTCAATCAATTCTCTAGATGAGATCGAGTAATCTCTAAAACTTTATAATACAAAGTATAAAATAAAGTCAACTCAGACCGAATACACATGTGTCTGGATCCATACATAACCTTTCAGCCTAATCATTCTAAGGCTACGTGGCCATGGGCTAATGGTCATAACTAGTCTCCCGGTCATAGCTAATTCGCCAAAATTAACCCATAAAATCTGATATATTTACAAAACAGGTACCAATTTATGGTCACACGCCTAGGCCCTAAGTCGGGGTGTGACAGGTTGGTATCAGAGCCATCGGTTTCAGTGAATTAGCTATTTGAACGTTAGTACATAAGCTTTAACCATTATTATGATTATTACTATTCATAGGGATAAGATAGGATTGGTAAACCTCATATCCCTAATGTAACTAAAATGCAGATATCTTATACTAACTACTTCGGTCGTAGACACCGAGTAGCCATTCGATCAAAACCGACATTCAATTACGATCCATCCGATATGGAAAGTAGCAATAGTTATTACACTAGCTTTTTCAATCACAATCAACCAATCAATCCGGTATTACCATATGGGAGCCAAACCGTGAATCTCCCAGGAAGTCAACAATGTCCAATCGAAATCTCTGACAATACCGAGGACAACGTTCCCCAGTATTACCCCTCCGACATTCCAACCTACCATCCTTCCGAGGAACAGGAGGTGAAAAGTAAAATCAAGCAGGAAACTGAATCGGAATCATCAACCTGGATGAATTGTCACTCAGATCAAAGGAGGTGGCAATTTGGATCACCATTGAACTATCAATACGAGACCCCACCAGCATCTGCAGAACCTAGTCACAAACCAAAGATGAGGGTTAGTATGCCATACAAAAAGATATTTAACTCACCAATCAAGAATCTTTACGAATTAGAGGAGAATCCTGAAGAAGAGGAAGATCCCGAGGAAGAAGAAGAGGAAAACGAAAATCCTTACTTCCCTTCATATTTAGGATCAAGACCTTCGATTTCACAACAAGCAAAAGATATTCAAAATGAAGCAAATCTCATCGAGGAATTTTCTACCAACAATATTCCCGATGAAGAAATGCATGCACACGTAGCTAACCCACATCTCTATCCCAAGGAGAATGCATATCTCTTCCCAGCTGCATCTGCACCAACGGGATATCCGAACCCGCCAAATTCGGTGATGGACGAGCTGAGGAATGAGGTTGTGGATATGAAGAAAATGGGAAGGAAAATAGTTAAGAAATGTGACAAGATGAAAAATCTTGTTAAAAAGTGGATTAAGGATTAGAAATCGTTGTTATATACTATAATAAGTTGTGTGATCTTTTCTTGTAAAATAAATAATGTAATATGAAATGTGTCTTTTCTAAAATTTTGTTTTATTCATGTAACAGCATGTCTAAAGCAAACACCAATCCAGAAATGCAAGTAAATAATAAAGAAAAGACAATCGAAGAAATTTTACAATAAAAAGCTATCGAGGAAAACATTCAAGCAATACCGAAGGACTATGTACTCGGTATTCGCGATCTAATCAAAGAAGCAGTAAACCCAATCTATGAAATATTGAAAAATGATCCAAGCCGTACTGCTTAACATTCTAATAAAAGAGCAAGTCAAAGTAGAAGTGAAACTACTACTTCAAAAAGAGAATCTAAGAAAGAATCAAAGAAAGAAAGTAAGAAAGAGAAAGAACTGAAAAAGAAAGAAACGAGTGATGCAAGCTCTACTGCTGAAAATGACCTTCGTGAGAAAACTAAGAAACTCAAAATAAACGAGGCTGTGATTTCAAGATGTTTAAAGTCTACAACCCCAAAGAGTTTCACAGGGATAAAGGAGTAATACATACCCTCCGATGGTTGGAGGAAATGGAATCAATTGTATTGATAAGCAAGTGTACTGAAAGAGAGAAAGTTCAGTATACCTCCCAGATGTTCAAAGGGGAGGCATTAGAGTGGTGGAATACCCTAATTGGAGTTAAAGGTAGAGATAACCTATACAACTTAGACTGGGCAACGTTCAAGGCTATGGTATTGAAGAAATTCTATCCGATTAACGAAATGGATCAGATTCAAACCAAGTTGTGGAACCACAAGGTTGTAGGAACTAATCTCAAGGAATACAACACCAAGTTCCTTGAATACTGTAGAATCGTTCCTCATTTGGTTACTCCCAAAATCAACAAAGTAACACGCTATATCTAGTACGTTCACACATGCATTCTTCGACGGAATCGGCCATGGAGTTGGCCGGATATTTGATGGACGGGATGTTGAGGAACCGAGATGAGAGAAAGAAGGACGCTGGAAAGGTGAGTGTGGGTGGAAAGGTGAAAAAGAAAGAGAAGAAAAGGGAAGGGGCGTTTGTGTATAATCGTCCCATTTGTAAGTCATGTGGAAGGAGACACTTCGGGAAATGTCTTCGACCAAACAACCGGGTCACATGTAATTTTTGTAAGAAACATGGTCATGTTGAAGCCGACTACACAAGAAAAACAATAGAATGTTTTATATGTGGTGAGAAAGGACACTATAGCAATGAGTGTTTGAAAAAGAAGAAACCGACGACAGTGATGGCTGGTGCAAGTGGCAGCGGTGTGAAGACCGATGCCAAGAAAGGAAATGCTCGTGTCTTTATGCTATACACCCAGAAAGCAGCAGAGATACGGACGTGATCACCGGTACGTTTCCTATAAATAATGTTTATGCTAGAATATTATTTGACTCGGGTGCAAACCAAAGTTTTATAGATTATAAATTTTGTAGTCTATTAAATGAGCCCTTAGTTAAACTAGATAAACATTATGAAGTAGAAACCGCTGATGGGAATGTAAATAGAATAACCGAGGCTTTAGAGAATGTCAAAATTTCGTTAGGCAATCACGCCATACCTGTACGATTGTTACTCATGACATTAGCAGGTTTTGATGTAGTATTAGGTATGGACTGGTTATCGTCTAATCAAGCTCGTATCCTATGTAACGATAAAGCCATCGAAATATGAACCCCTAATAACAAAACCATTCGTATAACTAGAGACAAAAAAGGAGGAAAAGTAGGAATTATTTCGAAGATCAAAGCAAGTCATTGCATAGGTAAAGGATGCCTTGCATTCATGGCCTATGTAACCAAGGAACCCGAACCCAAGAAGATGGAGGAAGTGTCAATCGTGTCCGAATTCCAAGATGTATTTCCTAACGAACTACCAGGAGCCCCACCTGATAGAGAAGTAGAATTTAAGATCGACCTCATGCCAGGAACATCACCAATAGCAAAATCACCTTATCGCCTAGCACCTACGGAAATGAAGGAATTGAAGAAGCAGTTGGACGAGTTATTGGAGAAAGGATTCATACGACCAAGTTCATCACTGTGGGGAGCTCCAATACTGTTTGTAAAGAAGAAGGACGGGTCGATGAGAATGTGTATAGACTACCGCGAGCTAAATAAAGTCACGATCAAGAATAAGTATCCATTACCAAGAATCGACGACTTGTTCCATCAACTCCAAGGAGCAAGTTGTTTTTCCAAGATTGATCTTAGATCGGGTTACCATCAATTAAAAGTACAAGAAGAGGATATTCCTAAGACAGCGTTTAGAACCCGATATGGACATTATGAGTTCACCGTTATGCCTTTTAGACTCACTAATGCTCTAGCAGCTTTCATGGATATGATGAATCGAATTTGTAAGCCGTACTTAGACAAGTTTGTTATCGTTTTCATTGATGACATTCTTGTTTACTCAAAATCCAAAGACGATCATCAAGTTCATCTTAAAATCATACTTGAAACCCTAAGAAACGAGAAAATATATGTCAAATTCTCGAAATGTGAATTTTGGTTATCCGAAGTACAATTTCTTGGTCATGTTATAAATGAGAAGGGCATTCAAGTAGACCCAGCAAAGATTGAGGCTATAATTAAACGGGATAAACCCAAGATGCCGACTCAAGTCTGAAGTTTTCTAGGCTTAGCCGGATATTACCGAAGATTCATTCAAGACTTCTCTCGAATAGTTGTCCCATTAACTTCACTCACAAGGAAAGCAATTAAGTTTGAATGGGGACCGAATCAAGAGGAAGCATTCGAAACACTCAAACAAAAGTTAACCAATGCACCAATTCTAGCCTTGCCATATGGATTGGAAAACTTTAACATTTACTGTGATGTTTCGCACACGGGAATGGGATGTGTTTTGATGCAAGGAAAGAAAGTGATTGCTTATGCTTCGAGACAAATGAAAGTTCATGAAAAGAATTAAACCACGCATGACCTTGAATTAGGTGCTATAATCTTCACGTTGAAGCTATGGCGACATTATTTGTATGGTGTAAGATTCACAGTATACACTGATCATAAAAGTTTGAAGCATATATTCGATCAAAAGGAATTGAATATGAGACAAAGGCGTTGGATGGAAACACTTAATGATTACGACTGTGAGATCGTATATCATAAAGGAAAGGCCAACGTAGTGGCTGACGCCTTAAGTAGAAAAGACCATGAGAAACCAAAGAGAGTTTGAGCTCTTAAATTGGAACTTAAAGTTGATTTAGTTAGTCAAATCAAAGAAGCTCAGAAGTTGGCACTGGAAGAAGGAAACATTAAAGCCGAAAAAGAAAATGGTACAATCGATCAACTAATTAAAGGAAATGAAGAAATCCTTAGACTCGGTACAAGGATTTGGGTACAGAGGGTTGGAAACTTAAGAGACAAGATTCTCGAAGAAGCACATAAGTCAAAATACATGATGCATCCGGGAAGCGACAAGATGTATCATAATTTAAAAGACGATTACTGGTGGATCGGAATGAAGAAAGACATTGCTTTGTATGTAGCTAAGTGCATGACATGTTCAAAAGTTAAAGCCGAGTACCAAAAACCGTTAGGATTGTTACAACAACCCGAAATTCTGATATGGAAATGGGATATGATAACTATGGATTTCATCATGAAGTTACCTAAAACTTCACGTCAAAATGATGCAATATGGGTTATTGTAGATAGACTTATGAAGTCTGCTCATTTTATTCCTATACAAGAAACGTTTAGTATGGATAAGTTAGCACACTTATATGTCGAAAACATAGTATCCTTACATGGTGTGCCACTGTCCATCATATCTGATAGAGATAGTCGATTCACTTCAAATTTTTGGTCAAGCTTTCAAAAGGCTATGGGGACTCGACTAAACCTAAGTACTGCTTACCATCCCCAAACTGATGGCCAAAGTGAACGCACAATTCAAACATAAGAAGATATGCTTCGTGCTTGCGTTATCGATCTAGGAGGAAGTTGGGATACCCATCTTGCTCTAATGGAATTCTCGTACAACAACAGTTATCATACGAGTATCCAAGCAGCACCATTTGAAGCATTGTATGGACGTAAATGTAGAACACCTGTGTGTTGGTCAGAAACGGGTGACGCTCAGTTATCAGGACCTGAGATTGTCCAAAGAACTACAGATCAAGTAATACAAATCCGTGAATGATTAAAGGCAGCAAGGTATAGACAGAAATGCTATGCGGATGTTCGCCGCAAGCAACTAGAACTTAAAGAAGGCGACAAAGTGTTATTGAAAGTATCGCCTTGGAAAGGTGCAGTAAGATTCGGGAAGAAAGGAAAATTAAGTCCAAGATTCGTTGGACCATTCAAGATACTCGAACGAATAGGACCAATTGCTTACCACCTGGAATTACCTGATGAAATGAAAGGTATTCACGACGTGTTTCACAAATCCAATCTACGCAAGTGTTTAGCTGACGAAACTCTTGCCATGCCCTTGAAAGATGTTAAAATCAACGAGAAACTTAAGTTTGTAGAACAGCCGATTCAAATAGAAGATAGTATGATTAAGTTTCTCAAGCACAAACGACTTAAGCTCGTGAAAGTCAAATGGGATTCAAGACGAGGACCCGAGTATACATGGGAACTCGAGTCAGAAATGAAGAAGAAATATCCCAATCTATTCCAATAAATCTCGAGGACGGGATTATAAAAAAGGTGGGGAGGATGTAACACCGCGTCTTTTACCCTCTTTAATTTAAGCCCAAATGTATTAAACTTAGAAAGTACAGGACCTAAAAAATGAAAATTTTGAAAATCCTCTCCCGTCGCGGTGCGCGACGGGATAATACTAAACCCATCGCGTAGAGCGATGCGGTTGCTGAGTCAGTGGACACGTGTTGAACACCGTCAACACGTGGCGCAATATGACAGGCCACGTGTCACAACCACATAAGGCGGCGTAAAAGTGCGGCGCCGTGGTACGCGACGGGTCACAAGAACCCCCTCGCGTACCGCAACGGGGTCAAATTTCAGCTATAAAAGGGGGGTGACGGGTATGAGCTCCATTCATCCCAAACACACTTCTCTTTACACACACATAGCATTGGAAAGTGTGCCCCGTTGCCGTAGCAAGCCGACGTGTTGTTTTCTCGAAGTTTGTGCAAGAAACGAAGTCATAATCAAGTAGCAATCATATAAGCAAGTAGATCAAGATCCTGCCTTTTTCTTATTATCAATCTAAGCATTCAATCTAAGGTAGGAGTTACGTTTAAGTTATTTGAATTGTAGCTTATGTTTTGGATAAAAATCACTCAAGGATAATGTATCCAAATTCCTTTAGTGAGAATTAGTGCTATGGTGATGAAAACAAGTATGTATCGATTGTAAACATAAACACACGGATTTGTTACGGGGAAAATCCCATGATCTGGTTCGGATCGCCGGCACAAAAACCCTGGGTGATGACAAATCGTCTATTACCACTTTATTAAAAAAAAAAAAGGGTGTTACAATTGTGGAGATTATGATCAGTGGTACAATAATTCTAAGTGTGTGAGCTGTGATAAAGAGAATACTCAGGTGTGTGTGTATACAATGTGTCCTATAACTGATCATAATCTCAATTATATATAATAGATAATAACTCAATGGAGTTATTAATAATAAATGCTATTAACTAATTTTCTTAAAAATCCGCCTTTATCTTCAATATAAACGTAACAGCCACTTTGACCACGTGCTCCATCACTCAGGCTGCAAAATAGAGGGTAGACCAGGTCTTGGAGCCGTTACACTTGATAAATATCAGCCTTCATATAAGAAATAACCGTTAATAGCACCAAATACCAAGGATCCATGATCCTGACATAGCTCTAGAACTCTTCAGAAGGATAATTGATCCAGATACGTAAATATCTTCTTGACTACAAGTTAGTAAATAGACTGAGTCTTCTAATCGTTATACCTGCTAAATATTAGATTACACATGAGAACAACTGTTAGTAAATAATAAGTATTGTGGATCCTTGATCCTGACGGGATCTGGAACACACGCTAAGGATAACTGATCCAAAACATAGGCCAGGATAACATATCCACAGTGTCAAATTTCTGTGCACTAACAATTGCCCCCAAAATGGCAGTTGTGATAAGATCACAGCTGTCATTTTGCCTTTGAATTCAAACTTCCTGCCAAAACATATGAGATTTGACAAGTTGGATATAATTGTCACATATCAATGGAGTTTCCATGGGAACTTCCCTTCAGGCTGTATATCCTTCTCCCTGCAAATCATGAACAACTAGTAACACCTGTTTAACCCGGATGGATGGTCCGTCTTTAAATGGTGAAATCCGGGTTAAAGATTTTTGGTAATTGCAAGTAAATAGTATCTTTTAACTATTTGTTGATTGTCTGTTATTTTGAAAGTATGTCTGATATAGCTTTAGACTTGTTGAAAGTTTTGAGAAATATTCTTTAGTAAAAAGTTTTTAGGATAAAATATCCTTGCAAAAATAAACCAGGATCTTAAATCCTTATAAAAATAGATTGAGAATAATGAATCCTTATATCTATGAAGATATAAACTGAAATCAAATAAGTGTAAACCGATAATCATAAATCATACCGTAAGGAATGGTTAGACCTAAGTTACCATAAGTATTGATCCTTCGGTGATCCTCAGAATCTAATTTATGATACCTGACGCAAATAACTTATGATATTATCTGGGATTAAACCCAATAAACCGGGGACAAGCCCATTAAATAAACTGGGGACAAGCCCGTGCAACTGGGGACAAGCCCGTGTAATCTGGGGACAAGCCCGTGTAATCTGGGGACAAGCCCATGAACTAGTGTTAAACTGGGTACAAGCCCAAAAACTGGGGATAAGCCCAAACTGGGGACAAGCCCAAACTGGGGACTGGCCCAAGGATACGGATGTTAACTGGGGACTCGCCCAAACCGGGATTTAGCCCAAACGTGAGTGACGTAAAAACACCAAAACCTTAGCTAACATGAAAATGTTAGAAACCTTTGTCTTGAGATAACGAGAAAACGTTATAAACCGGTGGTATGGTACGTCTACCATAAATCGTAAGATCCTCCATATAGCCGAAGACAACGAAATTGTCAGCCACTAAGCGTGTACTGGTCCCGCTGCCCCGGACTATACGTTGGATAGGGTGCGCTCTAGGCGAGAGTGTAGAAACTCTAATTTATAAGAAAGGTGAAAACCTTTAAACCTTGGAGGATATGACCATCGGGGGGTCATACCCAATCGTGGGCAAGGCCAAGGGAAGTAGTAAAGTACCTTATATGTAAAGGAGAGGTGGCCAACCTCTTAGACATTGAACCTCTTATTGCAATATGCATTGTTACTTAAAAACTTGGAAAGGATAAATTGTTAAGAATATGTTATCTTGGAATTAATAATAGGAAATTGTAAAGAATAAGAAATCAGATAGATATTACCGATTTTGGGATCCTTGATCCTCTAAGAATAATATATCCTTAAAGGATAATTGATCCTGATTAGAAAAAGTACTTCTTGAGGTGGATAGCATTCCATGCTCTTGGTAACCTGTTGCCTTCAATGGTGAGCAAATGATATGCCCCCTTCCCTGCTTCCGACTCGATCAGATAAGGACCTTCCCACTTGGGTGCTAGTTTCCCATCTGCCGGATTGGTTGTGTTTTGGAAGGCTTTTCTCAATACCAAATCTACTTCTTGAAATCTTCTGATCCTTATATTTTTGTTGTATGCCCCAGCTACCCTTTGTTGATATGTTGCCATTCTGATCTTAGCTAGGTCTCTGAGCTCATAAACAATATCTAGATCTTGGAGAAGGATTTCATTATTGGCCTCAGGATCACGGATGCTTGTTCTAGCAGTAGGAACCACCAGTTCTGTAGGGATTACAGCTTCTTATCCAAACACCAATAAGAAAGGGTGTTTGACCTGTTGCATTCTTAGGTGTTGTTCTATCGGCCCAAAGAACATAAGGAAGTTCCTCAGCCCACTTGCCTTTCTTAGATCCTAGCTTCTTCTTCAAGTTGTTGATGATAATCTTGTTGCTTGACTCTGCTTGACCATTGGCTTGAGGATGAACTGGTGTAGAAGTTATCATCTTGATGCCCCAACTGTCACAAAAGTTAGTGGTTTTTTTCCCGATAAACTGGGAACCATTGTCACAAACAATTTCAGAAGGGATACCAAATCTAGTATAATATTTCTTTTAATAAGGATAACTTCCCTTTCTCAGACTTGTACGAATGCTTCTGCTTCAATCCATTTAGAGAAGTAGTCTGTCATAGCAAGCATAAAGACCTTTCCGCCTGGTGCCTTTGGTAGCTTGCCTACAATATATCCATTCCCCATTTCATGAAAGGCCACAAAGAGGATATAGGATACATAGGTTCTGCTGGCTGGTGAAGAATGTTTCCATGCCTTTGGCAAGCATCACACTTCTTTGAGTATTCCATAGCATCCTTCTTTATTGTTGGCCAGAAGTATCCAATCCTAAGTATCCTAGAAAATGCTCTTCCCCCTGTGTGGTTGCCGCAATCGCCTTCGTGGAAGTCTTGAACTACCTCTTGTAATTCAGGATCCTCAATGCATCTCAAATAGGGACCTGCAAGAGATTTTCTATACACAATATCTTGTATAATAATGAATTGTGATACCTTTAATCTGAAAGCTTTAGGATTTACCCCTGTAGGGTTCTCTCCATCTTGTAGGAATTTTTTGATTGGAAGGATCCAAGATCCTTGATTACTTGAGGATAATGGATCCAAAGGCACAATATCTTTGTCAGTTGTTATCTCCCCAACTTCTTGTTCTCCTATTGCTAGTGAGAGTACATGGATGATTGGGATCTTTGTATCTTCTTGAATCTTCAATGATGAAGCTAAATTTGCTAAGGCATCTACCCCAGCATTCTCTTCCCTTGGTACCTGTATTATACTAAACAATTCGAAGGATTTTGCCAATTCCTTCACAATTTCTAAATATTTGACCATATTCTCACCTTTCACAGTATAAGAACCTTTAAAGTGGTTAGCTATTAACAAAGAATCTATATATATTTGAAGATACCTGATCCTCATGCTTTTGGCTAATTGCAAACCTGCGATCAGAGCTTCATATTCTGCCTCATTGTTAGTGGCTTGGAATGCACATGCAATGGACTGGGGTATTATGTCCCCCTGTGGCGATTTTAGTAGTATGCCCAAACCTGTTCCTCTTACATTGGATGCTCCATCTGTGAAGAGGATCCAAGGATCCTTGGTTTCTTCAAGTTGTTGGACCTCTAGATCAGCTTCATTTTGCATGTCAACGCTGAAATCAGCCACAAAGTCTGCAAGCGCTTGTGATTTAATGGTTGTTCTAGGCTCATACTGAATATCATATGCACTCAGCTTCACAACCCACTTGGCCATTCTACCTGATAATTTTGGCTTTCTAAGAACATTCTTAACAGGATAGTTAGTTCTCAAAATAATAGTATGAGTTTCAAAGTAATGTCTCAGTTTAGTAGAAGCCATAATAAGTGCAAGAATTAATTTTTCTAAATGAGAATACCTGGCTTCTGCATCTAAAAGACTTTTACTTACATAATAAACGGGATGTTGTTCACCCTTTCATGATCCTTCACAAGGACAGCACTTACAACGTTTCCTGATACAGCTAGGTACAGGTATAAGGATTCTCCATCCACAGGCTTCATCAGAGCTGGAGCTGAGGATAAGTAATCCTTCAAGGCTTTGAGTGCAGCCTCATGCTTTTCCGTCCACTCGAACTTATTATTCTTTCTCAGAATATCATAGAAGTCTTTGCACTTCTCGGAGGATCTTGAGATGAACCTGTTGAGAGCGCCTATTCTTCCCGTGAGCCTTTGAACATCCTTGGCATTTGCAGGAGATTTCAAGTTGATGATGGCTTCAATCTGCTCGGGACTTGCTTCTATCTCTCTTTTAGTCACCATGTATCCTAGAAACTTTCCAGCCTTAACACCAAAATGGCATTTTGACGGGTTCAGCTTCATGTTATACTGGTCGAGGATATTGAATGTTTCTTCAAGATCTCTGAGGTGATCCTCAGCTTTCTTCGATTTCACCACTATGTCATCTATGTAGACTTCCATGGTTTTGCCTAACTAATCCTTGAACATCATATTCACCAGTCTTTGATATGTTGCCCCTGCATTTCTTAGTCCAGACGGCATAGCAGTATAACAGTATATGCCGGTAGGAGTCATGAATGTTGTATCCTCTTGATTAGATGGTTCCATATGAATTTGTTAAAATCCAGAGGAAGCATCCATAAAGGTAAGAATCTCATGTCCTGCCGTTGCATCCACCATGGAATCTATATGTGGTAATGGGAAAGGATCCTTGGGGCATGCGTTGTTTAAATCGGTAAAATCGACACACACCCTCCACTTTCCATTCTTTTTTGAAACAACGACCACATTAGCTAGCCATCGAGGATACTTAACCTCTCTGATCATACCGGCCTTAAGAAGTTTTTCAACTTCTTCTTGTATGATCGCGTTCCTCTCAGGAGCGAATTTCCTTCGCTTCTGATGGACGGGTTTAATAGAATGATCAAGTCCCAGTTTATGAGTAATAGTCTCCTTTGAAATAACTGTCATGTCTGAATGTCTGAAGGCAAATGTAGATTTTCGTCGCTTTAGGAAGGATACTATATCCTCCTCGATCTCATTTGCGATACTGGATCCTAGGAAAACTTTCACATCTGGATCCTCGGGATCTAAGGATACTTCTTTTAGGTCCTGCTCTCGAGCTTCCAGTACATTCCTAGGATTTTGCTGTAATTGCTATGCTATCGTCTGTTTAGCTGTTGGCTTCATGGATGAAGAATAATAATTCTTGGCCTCCACTTGGTCACCATCTATCCTTACTACTCCCCAAGGAATTGGTAGTTTAATGCACCGATGGTAAGTAGAGGCTACAGCCTTCATTCCATGTATCCAAGGCCTGCCTAAAATAACATTGCAACAAGAAAGGTTATCTATAACACAAAATTTTTGATAAGAATTTAACCCTTCAATGTAAATTCATAGGTTGATGTCCCCCAATGTTTTCTTGGTTTCTCCACTGAAATCGACTAGCACTGATGTTCTAGGGATGATCTCCAAATCTGGTATATTCATCTTCTTAAGGACATCATGCTGGATAATGTTGACCGAGCTTCCACCGTCAACTAGGATCCTGCGAACATAATGGTTAGCAATAAACAAAGTAACAATTAAACCGTCATGGTGAGGATCCTGGATGTTGGTTTTATCTTTTTCATCAAAGAAGTTTCTTTTATCAGTCGTTAAAGTAGTGGAGATGACTGGTCGTTCCCCATTCTCCATCTTGGTTTCTTTGTCCAGTCTCTTAGCTACGGAGAAGGAAGTTCCACATATATCCGAGCCACCGGAGATGAAGTTGATTACTTGAGCATCTGGTGGGGGCGGAGTAGCTTTTTGAGGAACCTCTTCAGGATCCTGGATCCTCGACTTTTTTCTTCCCAATAGTTCTTTGAAATGGCCTTTGCTTAGGAGGTATCCAATTTCCCTCCTTAAACCAATACAATCATCAGTCTGATGGCCGAAATCCTCATGGAATGCACATCATTTGGACTTGTCTTTGAAGGATGTCGTTTTCTCGTTTTTCCGAGGCCATCTTGCTTTCTCTCCAAGATCCTTCATGGCACAAATTAAACCATGAGTATCCACAGAGAAGCAATATTCGGAAATGCTTGGGTAATCTTCATCATCATCTCCTTCTTCGACTGCTCGGTCATTTTGATTGTTGAATTTGGAGTAAGGCTTCGAGTTGTTGTTCCTGAATGAGGATCCTTTATTCTTATCAGTGGATTCTTGCTTTGTCTGAGCCCCCAATCGTTCTTGGATCCTTTTGTCGTCTTCCAGCCGTATGAATCTTAGTGCTCTGTTCCTTACTTCATCTAAAGTCCTGCATGGAGTCATCACAAGATCATCATAAAATGGGGAGCCCATTTGAAGTCCCATCTTGAATGCTTCAACAGCCATAGCTATATCAAGATTAGGGATCTCTAGGGCCTCCCTGCCAAACCTTGTAACAAAATCCCTTAAGGATTCATCATAAGGTTGGAGAACTCTATATAAATCACTAGTTAACTTCTCAAATTTCCTACTACAAGAAAACTGGCTGTTGAACAAGTTAACTAAATGTGAAAAAGATGTAACAGAATAAGGAGGAAGACTTAGCAGCTATTTAAGTGCAGATCCTGTTAGTGTGGATCTGAAACCCTTACATAGACAAGCTTCCTTGAGTCTTTCAGGAATTGGATTGATCTCCATCCTTTCCCTATACTGAGCCACGTGTTCTTCCGGATCAGTGGTCCCATCATACACCTCAAGTTGGGGGTTTGAAAGCGTTCCGGGATCTCCGCATCGCATATCGGTGGAGCAAATCTGGACAGCTTGTGGCTCCCATATGGTATTTCAGGAATTGGACGGACCACTCCTGGCACGCTGGATATCATATCCTTAAGCTTCTGAAGTTCCCTAGCCATAGCCTGGTTGATACATGTATCCTGCATAGAGCTAAGGTTAGTGTCTGAGGATATATGATTGTAGGCGTTACATCTTGGTTGGTTGAACGTTGGCATCCCATAAGTGTAATTAAGATAAGAGGCATCTGCTACAGTAGCAGGTCCACCAGAGGCAATGGTCTGCATGGGGATGATGTCCCCTTCATGGACCTCAGAGGATCGTTGATGTTGAATTCCTGAGGATCCTTGATTTTGCCCAAAGGATCCTTGAGGTTGGGAATTAAAGGATCCTTGAGGATACAACCCAAAGGATCCTGGTTGAAGAATAGATGATCCTTGTTGAAGGAACAAGGATCCTTGAGTTTGTTGACCCATGGATCCCTGTTGAAGGATAGATGTTGAACGAACGAGGATCCTTGAGTTTGTTGACCCATGGACCCCTTTTGAAGGATAGAATCCTGGCTGAAAAAATGAGGATCCTTGAGCCTGTGGAATACCCATGGACCCTTGTTGAAGGATAGATGATCCTGGCTTAAAGAACGAGGATCCTTGAGTTTGTTGACCCACGGACCCTGGTTGAAGGATGGAGGATCCTTGAGCATGTTTAGCCACGGATCCTGGAGTAGTGAAATCCAGCACCCTAGGCATCAAGAGAGTCTGATCCTCCGCTGGCCTCTTTCTTTTCTTGAGATATTCAATTTCACGTAGAATCCTCTGGTTGGTTTTGTTCTGCTGCTCCATGTATGCCTTAACCTGTGAAAACATTGCAGAAACATCATTGTTAGATTTGACCACTGAAGTGGTAGCAGTGGTTTTTGAGCTCTGGAAGACTGGAATTTGTGTCTTGTTTCCAGTCGTGGTGGTCCTTGGTGCTCTCGTAATCGGAGGAGGCATCGGCGGCAAAGTTCTTGATGAGAGAGAATACTCAGGTGTGTGTGTGTATACAAAAAAGGGTGTTACAATTGTGGAGATTATGATTAGTGGTACAATAATTCTAAGTGTGTGAGCTATGATAGAGAGAATACTCAGGTGTGTGTGTGTATACAATGTGTCTTATAACTGATCATAATCTCAATTATATATAATAGATAATAACTCAATGGAGTTATTAATAATAAATGCTATTAACTAATTTTCCTAAAAATCCGCCTTTATCTTCAATGTAAACGTAACAACCACTTTAACCACGTGCTCCATCACTCAGGCTGTGAAATAGGGGGTAGACCAGGTCTTGGAGCCATTACACTTGATAAATATCAGCCTTCATATAAGAAATAACCGTTAATAGCACCAAATACCAAGGATCCATGATCCTGACATAGCTCTGGAACTCTTCAGAAGGATAATTGATCCAGATACGTAAATATCTTCTTGACTACAAGTTAGTAGATAGACTGAGTCTTCTAATCGTTATACCTACTAAATATTAGATTACACATAAGAACAACCGTTAGTAAATAATAAGTACTGTGGATCCTTGATCCTGACGGGATCTGGAACACACGCTAAGGATAACTGATCCAAAACATATGCCAGGATAACATATCCACAGTGTCAAATTTATGTGCACTAACAGCTTAGACTATCAATCAAGGCTATAGCCTTTAACCTTGATCATATTTTATAAACATTCATTCACAATCAAGTTTTCATAAACGTTACTTCATGAAGAAGTAACGTCAAACAAAAGATATATTTTGACAGGCATGTATTAACCGGAAGGGGGATATCATTAGTAGTAAGTTTCTTGCCTAAGGAAAAGTAATTCGCATAAATCCCAATCAAACGAGGGACCCGTTTACTTACCTGGAGAAACTTACCAACATGATAGAACCTATTAGGCCAAAGCATGCTATATCAAACGTCACATAAAACTAAGTGTTTTCATTCACAATCAAAGATAAACAATTTCAAGGTTAAGCATAGCAATCATAGCTTAATCAAGAAACACCATTCAAAAACATTCATACAAACCTATTGTGTATAGGTTAAGTATCATTCACAATCAATCAATCAATCAGTCAAGGTTTACAACACCGACGGTACAGGTGAATGCGTTAACCTTTTTATCAGTCAAAATATATTTATACTCAATGAGATAAACCGGTGTTTGTCTTAACGAGTCAATCAATTATCTACATGAGATCGAGTAATCTCTATAACTTTATAATACAAAGTAGAAAATAAAGTCAACTCAGACTGAATACACATATGTCTGGATCCATACATAACCGTTCAGCGTAATCATTCTAAGGCTACGTGGCCGTGGGCTAATGGTCATAACTAGTCTCCCGGTAAGGGCTACGTGGCTCGGGAACAATTGTGTGTGTAGGGCAGTGGTACATAGACAGAAGTAGAAATGCTTCTGCTGAGCTTGTAGAGAAAACTATATTTGTATTATAATGTCATTCAAAATAGTTTATGGAGTCATACGTGTTCACCAGCATATAGCTGACGTATTTTTCCAACCCATTGCAGGTAATTAAGCATAAGTAACATGAACAAAGATTGGAGTCACAATGAAGATAGAAGCGCGTACAAGATGGCTCCGTTTTTTATATATAATCCTTGTAATATGAAAACATATCTTTTGTAAACCAATCACTCGGGTATTTAATTTCCGAGTAAATTTTCAATGTAAATTAATATTATATTCAAACCTAAAGTCTTCCGCTAAAATTAACCCATAAACTCTTATATATTTACAAAACAGGTACCAATTTGTGGTCACACGCTTAGGCCTTAAGTCGGGGTGTGACAGGTGTCACATGTTCGCATTGACATTGAATGGGGCGGCGCGTAAATGGTTTGAAATATTACCTGACGGATAGATTTAGAGTTGGGACGACATGGTGGCTAAGTCATCCCAACACTTCAGTCAGTAGAAGAAGCACACCCGTGATCCTTTTGAAATACTAGATGTTGTCAGGCGTGATAGCGAGTCTATTGAAGATTTTATCTCCCGGTTCAACGACGAAAGTCTAAACATCAGTGGGATCAGTGAAGACATGTTGTGTGGATCCTTCCGCAAGAATGTGCAGAGTAACGCCTTGATCCGTTGTTTGACTGGCAAGGATGGAATGCCCAAAGCATGGAATGACATAATGTTTGTGGCCAAATTATTCGCTAAAACTGAAAAACCTTAGGGTCTGAAAGTCCAAAACAGATGCCAAAGGTGGAATTCCAGAACCTGCAGCCGAACAGACAGGCTAAGGGAACAATTTAGTCAAGACTTCATCCTGCTGCGAACAATTAAAAGCAATTTGATGCAAGATCTCTGGTTGGTAACAAAAATAAACCAAGTGTTTCAATGCAGAATACCAATAGTTGGACCCCATTGACAACAACCCCCTCCGAAATTTTGACTACTGAAAATTTGAAATTTAAAAAGCCTAAACCGATCATGAAAAGAACATTTTTTAATCCCAAAAAGCACTGTACGTTCCATGATGATATCGGTCATAACAAAGACGAGTGTGTAACATTGAAGAACAAGATTGAAGCAGCAGTCAAGTCCAGAAAGTTAGAGCACTTAGTCAAGAATGTCAAACAAGGGTCTAAAAAGACGTCCGCACAGGATAATTAAGGCCCGCCTAAAAAGCAGGTTCGAGATTTGAATGTTCATAAGTATCAAGGCGGATGGGTTAGTGGATGTAAGAGGCAACAATTTGATGATGAGGAATGGAAAAATGATCCCGTAATTTTCTCGCGAGTGAAAGGGGGCCCATGCAGTAAAAGCCCGCTGATAATTACTGCTCTGGTTGGTCATTACCGTTCACAATATGTTTTCTTTGATACCGGAAGCACTTCCGATATAATGTATATAAAACCCATTCATGCACCATTTTCTGGTTTTGGTTATGAAGTCATGCATCCGCGAGGGGTGATTTCTCTCCGGGTTACACTCATTGATGGGGTTTACTCTAGAACTGAAGATGTTGAATTTCTTGTTTTGCCAGCCAAGTCGAAGCATGACATAATCCTCGGGAGAGAAGCAATCGGAGACTTCAACGTGCATCCGTCAACAGCTCATGGCTCAGTAGGAGTCCAAACTCGTACCGGTGTAGCAATCATCCACGTAAACAAGCATTGCTTTGCGACAGATAGTTCAAAGTCAAGCAAGATACCAAAGCAAACAGAAAGAACTGAGCTGGAAAAATGGGTGTTGAACAAAAAATTTGAAGATCAAACTATTACAATTGGACCTTCTATCTCTGAGATAGTAAGGACATTTTTGAAACAATTGTTAACAAAAAAAACATGGTCATTTTCGCTTGGCAGCCCGCAGACATGACCGGTGTCCCACGGAGGATCGCGGAACATAAGCTGCGGGTAAATCCAACCTTTACACCGATTGTCCAGAAAAAGCGAAAGATGGGTCCAGAGCAGACTAAATCCATGAATGAGCAAGTTCAAGACTTACTTAATTCTGGAATCATCAGAGAAATTCAATACCAGATGTGGGTTGCTAATCCGGACATTGTTCCCAAGAGCAATGGAACATGGCGGATGTGCATTGATTTTAAAGATTTGAATAAAGCTTGCCCGAAGGATTGTTATCCACTCCTGGAAATCGATTTAAAAGTCGATTCAGTCATTCATTTCAAGTTTAAATGTTTCCTCGATGGTTATAAAGGTTACCAGACAATCCGTATGGCGGCAGGCGATGAAGACAAAACTGCATTCCGCACTGACCAAGGCACATTCCGTTACAAGATGATGCCCTTTGGACTAAAAAATGTGGGTGCCACATATCAGCGTTTGATGGATGAAGCATTTAAAGATCATGTCGGACGCAACTTGGAGGTGTATATGGACGATTTAGTAATAAAAAGTATTGAAGAAGATTAAATGTTAAAAGATATCGATGAAACATTTGATACTTTGAGAAATATCAACATGAAGTTAAATCCTAGCAAGTGCTCCTTTGGGATGGAGGAAGGAAAATTATTGGGCGTCATAGTCACGGACGCGGGTTTCAAATCTAACCCGGACAAGGTCCAGACAGTTGCCCGCATGCCTTCACCTTCTTCCCTCAAGGAGGTAAAACACTGAATGGCAGGCTGGTGGCCTTGAACAGATTCTTGGCTAATCATGCAGCTAAATTGTTCCCCTTTGTGTCAACTTTGAGAAATTGTTTAAAAAAGCACAGTTCAAATGGACCGCGGAAGCAGAGCAGGCATTTTTGGAAGTCAAAAAAAAACTTAATTCACCTGCCTACTTTGACTACACCACATGCAGGAGAGCCATTGACATTGTATTATCAGCATCTGATATTGCCATTGGGGTTGTACTGTTGACAGATAGGAAGAATGTCCAAACACCGTTTTATTATGTCAGTAGAACATTGACAGACCCAGAAACCAGGTACTCGATGCTTGAAAAACTAGTGTTGGCATTAGTTTATGTGGCCAGGCGCCTACGCATATACTTCAAAGGGCATCCAATCAACGTGTTGACTGGGTATAAGTTGAAGAATGTGTTAAGTAAACTGGAATTATTAGGGAGGCTAGCGAAGTGGGCCATAGAGTTGGGAGAACATTCAGTTGAATATAGACCTGCGATCAAAGGCCAAGTGCTAGCATATTTCATCACTGAATACCGCGGAACAAAGAACAAGAATGCCTAATTGAACAAAAAACCCCAGCACCTCCTAACGTGATCAAGTTTGGTCATTGTTCACGGATGGGGCTTCAAGTGGTAAAGGTTTGGGCGCAGGCCTTTGATTGGTAAATTGGACTTCAAAAGCACCAACAATGAGCCGGAGTATGAGGCTTTCTTGGTGGGTCTACGGATAGCCAAAAAACTTGCAGTTAAACACCTGGAAGCTCGTGTAGATTCGATGCTGATAGCTGGGCAGATCAACGGGCATATGAAGCAAGTAATGATATAATGGATTCATACTTATCAGAAGCAAAAAACCTGATTCTTCAGTTTTCAGCCTGTAAAGCCAAACACATCAAGAGAAGTGAGAACGTAGATGCTCTTAGCAAATTAGCTTCAAAGAAGCCTGGATTGTCTGTTGAACACTTCGCAAAATACATCCGCATCGAAGCCTGGATTGTCCTTCTGTGCCGCAACATGGGGTTTTGGTCATACAGACAGGATTTGAATCCTATATGACACCGATTATAGCATACTTAACTTCTGGTACACTCCCAGGAGAAAAAGCTGTGGCTTGGAAGATCAGACACAAAGCCTTAAATTATCAAGTACAAGACGGAATTTTGTACCGCAGATCCTTTCTTGGTCCACTCTTGAGATGCGCGGACGCCGAAGACGCAAACTACCTTATTCAGAAATTCATGAAGGTATTTAAGGATGGTGGTGGCCAAACTCATGAATGCGGGTAATTATTGGTCGGGAATGCATATGGACGCCGTGCAAGAAATTAGAAAATGTGATTCATGCCAACGCCATGCTCCCAATACCCTAAGACCAAAAAACGAGTTAGTGCCGGTGACATCTTGATGGTCGTTCTAGAAAAGGGCGATTGATATCATGGGTCCATTCCCAGAAGCCCTTAGACGAGTAAAATTCTTAATTGTGGCGATAGATTACTTTACCAAATGGATAGAGGCAAAGCCAGTAGCCTCCATCACCGCGGCTAGTAGCAAAAAATTCTTGTGGGAATTCATCATCTGTGTTTCGGTCTCTCGCAAGAATTGGTCAGCGACAACGGAACCCAATTTGCGGATGGTGGGCTTCAAGCATGGTTGAAAGAACTTCATATCACTCAAGTATTTACATCTTTGGCCCACACGCAAGATAATAGTCAGGTCAAAAGAGCCAACAGAACCACTAAAGACGGGATCAAGGCAAGATTGGGAATTAAACGAACCGGTTGGGTAGAAAAATTACCCCATGTAATCTGGGCTTTCCGTACCCAGAAAAAGACAAACAATTCGGAGTCTCCATTAAGTCTAACATATGGTACCGAAGCAATGATCCCGGCTGAGATAGGGGTTCCATCCACACGTATACTTTCCACTAATAATAATGAAGAGGAGTTACGGATGAACCTCAACCTCCTGGGGAAAGACGAGAGTTGGGCCTAATTCGTGAGCATAATTATAAACGTCAGTTGCAGAAATATCATAAGAGTTCAAAAATGTAATTTCGATGCAGGTAACTTTGTCTTTTGCAATAGCAAGGCATCTGGTCAAGAACCATTGGGAAAACTAGCCCCAACTTTGGAAGGTTCCTACTGCGTAAAAAAGTACTACCAAAGGGTGCCTACAAGTTAGAAAGATTGGATGGAACAGAAATACCAAGAACATGGAACATTGCCAACAAAAGAAGTGTTACATGTGAATCATATTGTTATTACTTTTGTCTTTTCGGCCTGCGTGCCACGCTAGTTAGTAAAATGACATTTTATGTCATTAATTGCAATGTAATTAAGCCTGCGTGCCACCCTTATCAAAATAGTTATCTGAAATTATAAGTGTGATTTGTGTCCAAAGTAAACTTCTGGCCTGCGTGCCAAAGAGGATCCGCGTAGCCTTATATCAAGTTCCTAGCTTGCGTGCCAGAGAGGTCTTGCGTGTCCTTAAAGCTAATCAATGACATCCAGTAATCCTTTATTGACAAATACGAAGACCCTGAGACTAAAACTTATATTATTACAAAACAAAGTGTGACGGATAAAACTTCTTATATTATATCAAATGGGAATACAAAGAAAGCGGATTACAAAAATATAATTACATCTATTCTATGGACCTGGAGTAGCCGCGTCTTCAAGACCTTGAGTCTTGGAGGATGGAGTGTTCGGCTTTGGAGAAGTTGGAGGTGTGGAAGGCGTTTCTTCCGATGTTTCTTGTAAATACTCTTTCAAGCGGTGAACGCCATCCCCCGCCGCCGCAAATTTAGGAAGCATGGCTGGAAGAGGAAACAACAAATTGTCGTATTCATTCATGCGCATCTCATACTCCTAGGCAACTTCAAGACCATGTAGCGGGTGCTCCTCAACTGAGTGATTGGCTTTCGCGTATTCCAACCCCTCCTTAAAGCCAACCAAACGACCGGATTGGGATGAGGTGTTGAGCAAGATAGTAAGGATATCTGTCAACTCAGGTCCCTCTTTGATATACTTGATAACCTATTAAGATGAAGAAGTTTATAAACATCAATAAAACGGCTAAGACAAAGAATAAAATAACACATGAAAGAGGAAAAACATACCAGTGCGAGACCCTAATCCAGAAGCCATTGTCGTTCTTCCTTGATCCGTTTGGCCTTCTCCTTCAACTCACGGTACCCGTCAGCCATTTTCAAGTTATCCTAATAGTATTTGGTTGCACGGGTCTCCGCGTCCTCATGACACTTCAAAGGGGCATCATGAGCAGCCTTCAGCTCAACAGCCCTTTTCTCCATCTCCTCGGCTTGTTCTTTCTGCAACCAGGACTCCTCCTCGTGATTTGAATCATGACACCTTGGTGGGTCACTTGGGCTTCCAAAGTAGTGTTTGCCTTAAGTGCCTTGGCCATGTATTCTCCTTTCCTTTGAGCCTCGTCCCGAGCAGCCTGGAGGATTGTGTTCTACTTTTTGCAGCCTTTTTACCATTGGCGTGCAGCGGCGGCCTGCCTATATTTCTGGGCCTGGAAGGCAACCTCAGCATCCTTCAGCTTCCACTGTGCAGTGTTGGCTTTCAGGCGTTGCTCCTCAGCACTTTTCTTGGCCTCTTATGTGGCCCGAGTCATCTCACCCCACTTTTCCCCCATGGATTGCCATTCCCACAAAATCTCTTATCCGTTGGCTACTACTGTATTAGCCAATACAAGGTTAAAGTACCGCGCGAGATCATGGCGGGGGTACCCACGTTGAAATGCGTGCTCCGCAGGCAGCACACCGCGGCTGACGAACTCAGCACAGACGTCTTGCTCCGTGAAACAAGACCCCTGCGCTATAGTCCAACGCGGTTTGAACAAGTGGTCATCTTCCCCTGGATTCGCCATCCCATAATAATCTGAAGTTGAATGTTGGGAATAGGAAGCCTCTCCTCCACTCGATTGAAGCGGGGATGAAAACATTGAGAAGTGTGGAGGAGACTTGGGAGGAGAAGATGGAGACTAACGCGGCGATTCTTGCCTCTTTGCTTCCTCAACGTCTGCAATAGGTTCCTTTCCTTTGGAACTAGACGTGTCATCAGGAATGATAACAGTCGGAAGAGGTGATGGAGGTTTCTGTGAAGATACGCCCTCGCCAAGAGTTCCACTTGGTTCTACAAAAAACAAAGGCAAAAGGTCAAATGTAAAATAAGCTTAAAAATAAAGTGAAGCTTTTGCGTAAACTTACTAGATAGCTCACTCACGCGTTCCGCAAGGTTGACTTTTTGTTTCTTAGGGCCGTGAGCCCGATGCTTCTTCTTCGCTAGTCCCTCTTCAGCATCTGCGTGACTAACACCCGCGTCACCTGCCTTCGAGGACCGTTGCTTCCTCTTCCGCTCAAACTCTGCCAACGCATGCTTGACAGACGAAATCTCAGATGCATCATCTGTATAATACTCCTAGAGGGATGTTGATTCGTCACTCGAGGACAGAGTTACAATCCCCCCGTCGGAGGTTAAAGCATTTAGAGGACGAGGGTTCAGACGATACGCTCCTATTTGGATAATGTCTTCTGAAGCCACTGGCTCGGCACACACCTTGGTAGGGAAGAGTAAGCGATCCCGTGTTTTGTCCAAAATGGGCAAGTCCTTCGCATCACGGATGCGTTTTTTAGGACAACCCATATCGTCTAGAAGGGAGTGTAGCATCGACCTCTCACCTGAAACATACGCAATAACGATAAAACAAAAATTTTAGAAATTTTGAAGATCGGAAGACTTACTCTCATCCACATTCTGGAAGAATGGCTCTAACTCCGGTTATGGCCACAAACGGCTCACACCTGCCCACACCAATGCTTCCTCTGGAATAGCTCGCATGGGTGTAGGCGTCTTCATCAACGTTCGGAACCACTCATGGTCCTCGTGAGAAGCCGTAGGTAGTTCTGGAATCTTCTCATTCGTCGGGCGGTGAACCATTGTGATAGGCACAACGTCCTCTGAGATCCAAAAGAACTTTGTTCTCCACTCGTACGCGCTACGAGGGGGCTCGGTGCCAATTACCATCTTGGGGATAGCAACGCAGTTGTACCACCAACCACGGTTGTGCATCCGGTAGAAGGCCGGGAACCGGTCAATCTTCGGCACAAGGCCATTCGCCCTACATACGAATTCGAAATGGCGAATCCGCATGAGTCCGAAAGGATGCACCTAGGAAAGATGAATCCCATAGCCGCTAAGCAAATTTCCTAGGAACTTGGTTATCGGAAACCTAAGATTTCAATGGGAAAAGAAGTCGGCGTAGAAGGCCATCTTGCCAGCAGGAGGTTTGCTGGCAATAGACCCAGCGGCAGGGAATTCTAGTCCCCATTCTGACGGAATCCTGTAGATATGAATAATCTTCTCATAATCAGACCTCTTCCAGCTAACCTCAATAGTATCAATGTTGGAGGAAGAATACGAGGTCTTCTTTTCACCGACCATTATTTCACTTGAGAAGGGGAAACAACGAGCAATTGTGAAAGAGTTAGGAAACTTAATTAGAGGTTTTGAGATGAAAAATTAAGGGGAAATGAAATATTGAAGGCGATAAAAGAAAATCAAGGTTTATAACCGCCCTATTTATACTCATCGCAATTAATGTGATGAGATGTGAACAGTGGAGAGGGAAGTTGGTGGTCCAACGGGAATACGCCACGTCACTCGGGAAAATTGAAAAAGCAAAAAAGTGAATAGTCGGGCGCAGTTGACAGCCGGCATTAACGTCACATCGCCTGTTCAGAGCCTGCACATTGTCACGTCGTCCTTTTTCGTGGTTATCCTCACCACACAAAATTATCTCTACCAAACACAAAAATTCAAAAATCCCCAAAAAATATCTTAAGTCCAAAATTTCACCCGCATATAACTCCACGCGGAAGAAACAATGGACTGGGGGAACTTATTAAGGTAATGTACTAAAAAGACCCAATAACCACTAAGGACCACCCACGGGTGAATGAGGACTCCCTCAGAAGTCACCCGCGCCGCATATAAACCGCCCGCATAACTCAAAGTAGAAAGAGAATAATAATAAGCTCTAGAGACTATGTGCGGGAGGATCCTGACACCCTCAGATGTCATCCGCAGGGTATTACTCCCATCCGCAAGGATGACCAGAGGTTGATGTTAGAAGACAGTTGTAATAACCCATCATACTTCTAGAAGATTTATCAAGATTCTCCCTTGGAGAGCACGAAACGTAACAACCCATAGGAGAAGGACAACTGGCGAGGTTGTTACAACCAAGCACATGCCAATATAGTTCGTCCTATCGTATGAAGACAAGTGTCCAGGTTGTTACAACCATGCACATGGCCAATATTGCTCGTCTTATCACGTGCGGACACGTGTCCAGGCGGCTCGAGAGCGTCTTTTGGAAAAGGATAGCTGGACCAATCATATTCCCTTACCCTTCGACTATAAATACCATCTATCATCTTTAAGAGGTATTCATTCACTCTCCACTATCTACTCTCAATACTTAAGTACTTTCTCTCGATCGGAATTGTACTTATTCTCACGCCGGAGGGTGGTTACAGGAAGACCCCCCTCTTGTCCTTCCGTAACGAGCTCACGGTGGTTGTTTTGCAGGGTTTTCGTCATTGGACTTGGGAGATCGGACTTGTATCGTTAGTTTGGTAAGTATTTGATCCGTACCCCGTGGACTCATTGGATATAGACCCTTAGGGGAACGGATCCGTGTTTCTTCAGAAAACCTATTACAAGTCACGCGCTTATCTTTTATATAATCATTAATTTGCATGTATATTTTCGTCATTTTGGTAAACGTGGAGCTATCCTTAAGAAACACGGGACAATGAGCAGTTAGATCAGAAGAAGAAAAAAAGGGTTACTTTCGAGTCTAGTGGCTGTGTTACGAGTTTATTAGGGTCATATTCATTACCTAAATGGCCACATATATATGTCAAGACCATTTAACTAAATTCCACATATTAAATGCAACATTGTTGATTGTACTAATTTGTAGTAAACAAAGGGGCCTATGAGGTAACCCATCATAAAACAATATCACAAAATTTTATTCGTTAAACCATTAACAATGGAAGTGCAAAAGACAAAATACACGTTTATAAGTCATATTCTAGAATTTTCTCTTTTAAGATATGAAATCATATCCTAGTTTCCTTTTTCTTATCAGTAACCTAATTTCATTTTTTATCTAAAATACGTTATATTATCTTATCAACATGTTATCTTCGTTTATTTAAACGAACAAACATGAACGCATGTCTCGTTCATTCATTTATATTCATTTTTGAATGAATCATCTACTTAATGTTTTATATATGTTTGTTTGTGTTCGTTTATGTTTGTTTGTGTTTGTTTGAGTTTTTTTAGTATGTTTGTTTATCCGTGTTCAATTATGTCGTGAACTGTTTGTTTAGTTTTCTAAAGAACGAACATAAATGAACAAGTTAACTTTTTTAAATGAACGAATATGAACACAAATATTTGTCCAATTAAGTGTTTGCGTCTATATTAATGTTTGTTGAAAGTTAACTGAACGAACACGGATATACCTTTGTTCTTGTTCGTTCGATTCGTTTCATATATTAAAATAAAGAGTTGTACTAAATGGTAACTATATGGTTTGGTTAAACGTACCTCCTCTCATTCACACTTCCAATTCTTTTAACAATTTTATTTGATATATTACTCACCCTCTAATATTGATTTTTTTTCCATTTTGTAGTTTCCCTTTATATTAAATAAAAAACTATGAAGTTTCAATTAAACTACCCTTACAAAAATAATAACCATGTCTATGTTGAATTATTAATCATCACTTTAGATATTTTATTCTCGATTTTCAAAATTTGTGCAATTTATTACATAAATACATTAGTTCCTTTTTTAGTTCTAACAAACAATATGAAATTTGTTTTTTAATTTGTTTTTAAAAAAATCATAGTATCTCGAAAAACTAGTAAGAAAACACTATAATAATAAAACAATTATAGAAAAAAAACATAATTAAAAATATTAAATAAGAGAAACAAAATTTGTTATTTAAAAAAACTAAAACATCGTTTAAAAATATTTTTAAAAAATGTAAATAGAAAACTTTAAAAAATGTGTTTTAAAGACAATAATAATAAAAGATAACAAAATGACAAAGAAGGTTTCGATTTTATTAATATAAAACTTGAGTGAGAGATTGAGAGTGCATGTTTAGTAAAAATGAAGGGAAAATGTACACTTAGCCACACCCTTAAATATAATATAATGCTTAAACATATAAAATTTACCCTTAAGAATTCTTATTTTTACTCAATGTTTCACAATTTTTTACTCATTGGTCGGGAACACTTCCAATTAACAATTTGTCTCCCAACACTCTTAAATTATAAAATGTTTTCTTATGTCACTCTTGAACTTAACAGACTCTAACCCTGTTAGTTTAGTTTTGCTGCTGATGCTGATGTGACATTTTTTTTAATGAGGTGGTGTCTATGGTGTTTTCTTTAGAACATGTGGTCCAAACCTCCACTTCATTATTAATAATTGAAATTCCTAAAACTAATAACAAAATTTGTAAATTCATCTCTATATATCTCCTATTGCCATCTCTCTCCCAGCCACCACCAACATACTACTGTCGACCACCACCACCCGCCTGCCATATCGACATCATAATTGAATCTGAATGACTGATCCCCAAACAGTAACCTACCATTTTAACCTCATCTTTGAAAATCCTCTCAATTTTACTAAAATCCAATCATTTATCATCCTTACCCCGGGCATTAACATGTATAAATTGAATAATCAATTGGTTCTCTCAAACGGGACCAAGATTCCTAAACTGGGAACAAGTACCTTATAAGCATTCCAATTTAAAGAAGCCAAATCAGCAAGCAAAACTTTTGAGTTTTGAACTTTTGGTCTCCCATGTAATGTTGTTAACGGACGAAACTCGCTTGGAGGGATCCATGAATACAGGTGTTTTTGGTATATTGGTTCCAGAGTATTTGGTGATACCGAGAGACGAGTCTCCGGTGTCTGTGTATTTTATAACCCATGCTTTAGATTGGGGGCTTAAATTGAGGAGGTAGATTTGAACTCCTTGATACGATTTTTCCTCATCAAAATACTATATTATCGTTGTTTAGATTGAAGATTGTGAAATTAAGATTATGTTAGATCTAAGAGGTGCTGATGTTGGGGGAGAAGAAATGTTCACTAAGTTGGATAGGGTTAGGGAGAGGCGGTGGTAGATGGTGAGAGAGAGAGAGAGAGAGAGAGAGAGAGAGAGATATTTTGTTTTTAGTTTTAAATTTTAATTTTTACAAATGATGTGGAAGTTGGGACTCACATGTTTTAAAGAAAACGTCACGTAGACATGTCATTTCACTAAAAAATGCAACATCCGTAGCAAAACTAACGGGGTTAGGATGTGTTAAGTTCGAGAATGACATAAGCAAATAGGTTACAAGTTGGGAGAGAAATCGTTAGTTGAGAGTGTTTCCGACCAAGGAGTAAAAGTGAGGAGTATTTAAAACTAATATATTCCTTTTTTTAACGCTATAAATTACATTTTGTGAATGTGACTGCTAATTAAATTCTTGTAATGAAAATGATGTTTGGAGTACAAGAATGGAATGGCCCAATCCGTGTTGGAAGCATTATAGATTAAGTGACAAAAAGCAAAAAGGTTGTGAGATGAATTCCACACACAATTAACTAAAGAGACGTGTCCATTTTTTGCAGCATTAATAACCTATCCTAATCTCTTTTGTAATCAAATAAAAATATATATTCAAACGTAAAGAAAGAAATCTTTGATCCAATATTGTATCAATAAATAGTTACAACAAAATACGTAACAGACCATGTTTCGAATTTTATATGAAAATCACAAAAGTATGTATTTTATAATAGGTAATTTGAAAATAAATAATCTCAGCTTTTGTATATTGGTCTATAATAATCTAACATTTAAAATTCACTACCAACGATTCAAATATTTTTGTCTCAACGAACCCCTGTTAAAAAATACTTAACGTGGTTAAGTTACTTTTTATGATTTTCAAACCGATGTTTCAGGGCTTTTGATCGGAGGAATGATACGTGTTGAATGATGTAAAAGTTACCTCTAGACGATGATCCAAGCGACAAAACAATGTTTTAATTCGGGTGTTAGAATTTTCAATTAACAAAAATTAAGCCATTTGAATCACCGTTTCGATATAAGTTATACATCAGTCGACTCGTATCATTTTTCTGATCAAAAGCCCTAAAACATCGATTTGAAACTTGGAAAAAAAAACTTAATGACGTTAAGTATATTTAACGGAGGTCCGTTGAGACAAAAACAATTGAAAGGTTGGACCGTTGGTAGTGATTTTTAAATATGTGATTGTTATCGGTCAATACACAAAATGTGAGATTATTAAACAAAAATGAGAAAAATGAGAAAGATTTATAATTACACAAAAAAAACCGTAAATAATAAAAAACATAACTCAAAATTTAATTAAAAAACGAAAAAAGTAAAAAAAACAAAAATATTTCCACCGTATTTCTCGTTCTTAAAAAAACAATGGTGAGTGAAAAAGATCATTATGTCTTTTTGTTTATCATTGTGTTTTATGTTTATTTTTGTCATTGATTGTGTCTTTTTCCTTGACATTGTGTCTTTTTTTCTTGATATTGTGTTATATTACTCAACATTGTGCTATATTTTGTTCGGCATTGTTTTATATTTTTCTATGTACTGCGTCTTTTTTTTTAGTTATAATTGTGTCTTTTGTTCATTTTCGTCATTGTGTCTTTGATCTCGGCATGATGTCTTTTCATTAATTTTTTTGAACGAGAATGATGGTGAAAACATTTTAGTTTTTTAAATTTTTTCGTTTCTTATTTATATTTTGAGTTATGATTTTTTTATTATTTTTTTAAATTTATTTTTAATGATTTTTTGTAGGGTCAAAATCGTTCTCACACTTTTTATTTTTGTCTTCCTTTAAATTTTAAAATTATTCTTATTTCCAATTTTCCTTTGTAATATTTTCGTATAAATTTTAATAAATTTTAGAAGTTTACATAAAAAAGCACGTGCTTAAACGTATCAAGCATTTAATATAAAAACATATATAAAGGACGGAAGAATGGAAGATGGCTATATAAATTTAGTTTTGCATTGAACATGCTTCACATCGAAAAAGCCACTAGATATGTCTGATAAACTTAAAATACCCATACTTTCGGAGCCTTTTTATCAACAAAACCTTACTGTTTTTAACCAACAAAACCTTACTACTAACTTTAATTCAGTAAATGAATAAATCTTAATAAACATTTGTCAATTCATTTCATTAAAATATGATTTAGAAATTTTTATCATCAAGTAATTAACCTAAAGTGTAAAAATTAATTTTTGATTACCAAAGTGACATTATGGCAGTGTCAAATATGTTCTCTGTGGTGACATCTCATCCAGTGGCGAAGCTTGGACCGAGGCATCGAAGGGTCGAGCTCAAAATTTGTACAAAATTTCACAAACGAGAGGGGGGGGGGGGCGGGGGCTCAAATTTTTGAACGTAAAAAACTAAATTTACACTACGTTTAAAAATTTTCGGCCGAAAACGGGTAAAATTACACTACCACGCAAAAAAACGGGGGGGGGGGGGACACCCCCAGCCTCAATGATGTCACACCCCAACCTACGGCGGAAATGTCGGGGCGTGAGCTGATTGCCACAGCTCACAAGGTAATATCATGCAGTTGCAAAACGACATTATCTAATTAATTTATTAATTGTCAACGAACATTTATGTACAACAAAAATAGAGAAAGTTACAATACAAAACCAACTATTCTTGTTTATGTTTAACATCCTAAGATCATCTCTACGTGAGCTTCAGTTCGATAAGCAATCCAGTCTATAACCTGCAAATGCGTACAAAATATATATATTTGTCAACAACACATGTTGAGTGAATAGATTCACCAGTTTTGACACAAACAAAATGATAATATATAATGATATGAACAAAAGAGTAAAAATAAGCAAAACTGTTATCTGTGAGTATAAACAATGAAAGTGTTAAGCAAGTAATAAGTGTCGGTGAAACCATTGCCAATGCGATCGGGCTCCGGTCACTACGACGGTCGTATGATCATACTATAATGAGATTATGTTGGACCTCTCCGAATGCGATTCAAGTAAGCAAATAGCAAGTAACAAACAGTCATTCAATTGATACACAACACAAAATCACAGTTTGCGTTTGAGAAATAATAAGATAAATAATTTGATAAATGGTACGCAAGTGTCCCCAAAACAGTATGAAAACAAGTAAAATAGGGGAGTAATTACTCACCTGATCGGATGAATGAAATATAGGTGATGATGATGTGAGAATGATGAACCCCTTTGGGATTTACCGTCAATAATTTCTAATTAAATAATCTAATATAAATTAATTAATAATGAGACAACGTGTATAATGAATTAAAGTTTCGATGTGATTTGAGTTATGCTTGGGATTGAGATATTATTGATTTAACGATTAATCTCTATGGATTATTTGTTATTATGAAAACAATATTATTAGTCATCATTTATTCATAAGATTATTAGCTTTATTTACAAAATACCATTAATATATAATTTTTATAAACAATTTTATGAGGCATAAATATAATACAAATATAACTATTTAAATAAATAATTCTTTAAATAAATATAATGAAATGTATAAATAATATAACTTGTAGTATAATAAATAATTTATTACAAACGTTTAAATATATAATTATCACATAGTTTGTATTTTCGGATTTTTAACGAAAACCCAAAAGTGAAAATATAGTTAATTTGTTTAACACATTTAATGCGTCTTATTATATTTTTGTTTAAAAAGAATAATATATATATATTTATATATATATATATATATATATATAATCAAATCAATGATGGGGTTAAGATCGGCGCTGACTAAATCAATGTGCAGATGAGATTAATTGAGTTTTGGTGATGGATTCACTTTATATGGATGGACGGGTTTTGGACGGAAAACGAATTAATCAATTGCGCGTTATAATTGATCTATTTTCCTAATTCACATTGTCGGTAGGTCGTTTAGATGTAAAGTAATAAAACCTTAGATCAATTCCAAATATAAACGAAGATTAGGCTACAAGAAACGTAAACGGGTTGTGGGTTTGGGTTTGGATACGGGTAGACGGGTTAAAGGGTTAAAGGTTTATAATAATAATTATGAAGATTTTTGCGGTTTGGTCCCTATACTATTGATGTGGAAACAAAAATAAATTAAAGTGTAGTTTAGGGTAGAAAAATGTATTTAGTTCAAAGTTATTTTATATATAATAAACAATTAAAAATAAAATAATAATTGCTCGATAAACGCGATAATCTTATTGATAAAATTTCTCGAATATAAAACGGGTTGGATATTTAATGGGAATATTAATTTGAAAGAACCGGGTTGTTACATCTCCCCTACTTTAGGGAATTTCGTCCCGAAATTAAAGTATACTATAACGACCCTATTAAATTTTATGAAAAGTAAAAAGTTTAAATGTAATATAAAATTTATCATAACACAGAACTTTGAATAGTCAAAATAACGCTCCAAATGTAAATTTGATAATGACACTTATATATAGGATGTATCAGCGGCGTATCCACCATGTCCTTATCATCTCTACGTTTGTACCGTTATCCAAACTGCTTTCGGTTCTATATCATGACACACAATTGCATGCATTTGGATTTCCATGCGAGGACTTCGATAATTATGTAGGCCTCCATAATTACATATGTCGTCAGATGGTCTACATAACTCGTCCCATCGTGTGGTTTACAAAATATTTGAAAGACATGATTTTGTGAGAAAAGTTATTAATTTATTATAAATATGAAGAAAGTGTTAACATATTATAAGACAATTTGAAGTTGATTTATTATAAGTGTAAAATCAGAAGATTTTATAAAATATTTCTAATAACGCAATTTAGGTGAACTTTCAAGTTTTATTAATGAAATTAGTGAGATTTTGAAAGTAACTTAAAAGTTAAGAGAAACGGAAACATTGAAGTTGGGATATATGATGCGTCGATAAGATCGATTGTGAAGAAAGAGAGTGGGGATACGAGCCAACTAACAAATTTACGTGAACTTACCAAAAATTCTATGATTGCAAGGATAACATCAACAAAAGTTTATGAATGAATTAATTGATAATTGTAGACGAATAATAACCTGTGAATTTTTTTATTTTTTATTTTTTAAATACTTCAACATTCGAGGTAGAATTCGTAAGACCATGAGTACAAATTTGAACAAGATTGAACGAAGACTTTGAGGGATTTAGTATAGTTAAATGAGAAACTCATGAAATTTAAAGAGAACTTTATACAACATTGAAATATCGCAATTGTGTATTTAAGATGAGGTAAATTATAATATTAAAGTACTGGTAGTAGTAATTGAGAATGCAAAAATATTAATGCAAAAAAAATTATGTATACAAACAAACTGTAAATAGATGAAATTGGGAAGCGGATATTCACGAATCTCCGAGATAGTCCTATTCCAATTAATTCTTTAAAATTAGATATAGTATAAAGCGGGTCATTGGAATATCCCCAAATTACAATGGATTTTCCTATCTCCATAACATCGTTAAAATTAAAAAAAAAAGTTGCAATATTCATAGTTTATCATGAAAGATTAAATAAATAATGAATATTAAATTAATAATGAAAAATAGAGACGAGTTGAGAAATAATATATTTAAATAGAAGAAAACGCGGAACTGGAAATGCATGAACTGTAACAACCCAAAAAATGGGGCAATTTTTTTTCTAAATACAAAAAGAGAGAAAACTTATTACTAGATACCGAGTGAAATGTTAGTCGGATAATGGAAGCAATCGTACGTCAATGGGCTTGGCCTGAACAGTTGAAATAATAACTAATGGTATCGGCCGATGATTACGTAGAACCTGATAGAGATATGGATAAGCTTAATAATAATAATAATAATAATAATAATAATAATAATAATAATAATAATAATAATAATAATAATAATAATAATAATATAAAACCAGGGCTCGTTTACCCAAATGAGATCAAACCGATAATTCCAAAACTCACACGAGTCATTCTATAATTATTTAATCTTACCGAGTATCCAAAATATATAACTCAACTATCAAACACTTCTTAAATCAACATTTGAACACCGAACCAAACGAAACAAAAATCGATAAACGAGAATTGTGACATGTTTGTATTTACCTGCAACATATAAACCCGATGGCTTTATATAAAAACTGGTTCATATGCAAATTAGATAAAATAATTAGTAAAGTTTATAAAATAAAAAAATATAAATACTACATGTGATATTATAAGATCTCAAAATCAAATAAAAATCCCTGCTCCCCTATCAAAACTGCCGCCCTCCCTGCCTCCAGTCACAACCATCGACATTCTCTGCCCCTCCATTCAGCATCTACATCTTCTTCTCCCAATCAAAGTTTTTGCATGCCCCATAACCCAAGAAATCCTCTGCAATTAGAAATCTTCTTCATCCATCCCATAATTCCTCATTTAAATCAATATCAACATCTCATATCCAAACACCTACAACTCTCTGATCTCTCTCGAAGAACCTGTCCATTCATCAAGAACAGGAGGAATACCTACCATAATCTTAGCCTCTCTCTGTATAATCTGAACTAACCAAGATATCAAGAAATCAGGCCAAAAGTCTTCTGTTATTGCTCGTGGATTCAGTGCGAGAACTGGCCCTAAATCTTTGTCTCTCTATGCTCACGGATTATCCCAGAACCCACATAACCAAACCTGTCGAATCCGTCCACCTGTTCGAGGTAACCACGGGCAATTGTTTACCATTATTTTCGTTTATTTCTAAGTATTTTAAGACCCATGTGTTCTAAAAATAATGACGATTATTCATGAAAAATCATGTACTGGTCGCAAATTCATTCCAGAACCCTAACTCGTTATCCACTATAAACTGATTTTTACAAGACTCAAATCCTAACTAAAAATTCAGTTCCTAAACCGAATAAACGGAACTTATTAATCTTGTTAAACTTACCGGAACCCATAAAGAATATAAACTGTTTTGAACCCAAAAGTCTGGGCAGAAACGGTGGTGAAACCATGACCGAATTGGAACCACCTTAGCTGCCAAATTCACGAGTAAAACTATTCAAAAACGAACCCAAACCAAGACTGTATAAAATCTGGAATTTCTCCATACTTTAGAGAAGCTTATAACATCACGTGGAGCCCCTAAAATGTCAAAGCTAAACTTTCAAATGATACTATAAACACTTTGATATTTAACTTAAAAACCGTCACTTTAAAAACCCGTAGAACCCAAAGAACCGACCCAAAACACAACCCCCATGTATGACATCTTTTTATGTCCAGGAATGATATTTATAATGGGGTTAGTGTAAGAAAAGAATCTGTCCAAAAACTGTTGAGAGATTCATATGCCGTTATAAAAACCGAATAAAAGGTGTTAACGGGCCAAACCGAACCCATAGGCGGCCATATTAACTTTTGGGTGTTTAAAACGATTTTCAGAAGTTAAACATGTTTATTTAAGTCCTCAAATCTGGAAAAGACCAGCCCCAACCGATAATAATAAACTGTGTATTATAAACCGTTTAAACCGACACTTTTGTAACCCGTTAAACTAAGAAATGAATCGTGCAACCTTTATAATACTATAGCATCTTTTTTCAGCCTTAAACATAATTAATTAAGTCTTGAAACATGGTATAAACCAGCCCCAAAAGATATCACTGAAAACAGGTATTAAAAGTCTTTCGAAACGACACTTTGGTAACTTGTTTTAATGAGAAACAAGTCATGCAACCTAAATAACATTATGACATTTTGTTACAGCCCTAAACATAATATTTTGATGGTTTACAATCTGACCTGAAACTATTTTAAGGGAACCATCGCTTTAAAACCGAACTAGAACCCAAACGGGCTAAAACCGGGTCCGTTAGCGAAACTGCAGCTACGAACAATCTTTTAAAGCCCACGAGATGTCAAAACAACCTATTTTTATTTATTATAACAGGTCCTAACTCGTTAGGTGACGAAAAGTAAGTTTTTGTTAAAAATATAACGAAAGGGCATTTTTGGAAACCGGTTATTTCTCAAAAACTGAAAGTATAGGATTGTGTTTTTGAAACAAAGGCTTATGAGTTCAAATAGCTAGATAAAAGCTATAAATGTTTAAAGGGAAAATGGATTTACAAAATGGGCCCGTTTGCAAGTTCAAACTCATTGTTTCGTTTAAAACCGACGACGAGCCGACCTTAAAAGACTAAAATGATTCAAAAATATAAAATGGATATTTTTCCATGAGTGATATGTAAAATACTTTATTATAACCTTATAAACCGTTTTAATTAATTATAACGCCCTTTTTTGTAAAGAAATGGTGTTTATACGCGAGTTACGGTAAAACCGACTTAAACCGAACAAGCGTTTTGAAACATATAAAATTATGATTATGAAGTTTTTGATTTTTAGCAGCATGTATGAGTCAATAAAATCACAATTTGAGTTTTACTTATTTTACAAAAACTATCTAACTCTTTAACTCGTTTTTGCCAAAATAAACGTTAAACGAAGGTACATGGACTAAAACCGTACAACCCCAAACTTTCAGGCCTGCAAATAAATCATTTTTATAACATATATTTTTCTGGAAAATGGGATATATCAATTAACAAAGTATTCGTTTATATACACTTTTCTTTAAAGACATATTGTTGAAAACAGACAGCACCAGTGATGACCGGCATTGCTATCTTTCGTAACCTCATGACATGTTGTTCCAACCAATAATCATTAAACCTTTTATATGAATAAATATATAGCTTCTAGGGTCATATGGTAACCCGAAAACCCGAACTTTCCAAAAATGGACACTTTATCGAAACCCGACAAATGAACTAAGGTAACTAAAACTCCCAGAAGTTGAATTATATACCAAAACACAAACACATCAATCTTATTAAGTTATTTAAGCACAAACTCCCCCATAAAAAGAAACTTTACTCATCGAGAACCAAATGCGTTGGAAAACGCTTAACGAGTACACAATACCAATAGTGAATTTTACATTGTTCTTCGATAACTTATTGTTGATTAATATATACACTAGGTGTACTCGGTGATTTCTAGCATAGTGCAAGCTCATTGATTATCTTTCATATACACATTGCATACGAACTGAGGTGAGTTTGGTGCTGCCCTTTTTACTTAAACTTTTTGGGCTGGATACATGCTGGTTTTACTTATGGTGTGATGTTTATCAAGAGGTGTTTTACTGCTAAATTTGTCCCAACTTTTACACAATCATTAGCCCGAGGGAATGGGCCGGAGGCTTATATGGGTAGTACTATTTGGGAGACCCCCACGCACAGTGACCCTATGTTGGGTAAACCACACTGAGATCTGCGGATCGTTGCGGCATATAACCTACGTGTTTGACTATTGCTTTTAGCAGGGTGATAGTCCGGGACTGTTTAACTTCTAGTATGAGTTGGGGATGCTTATGCTAGTTGCAGGTTTGATTATGGACTTGATTGATGTGCACCATGCTTTATACTTACATACACGCAAACTTGCGTGCTTTTATAATTTAACTCTTTAATGTGTATGTGAGCTAAACTCACGAACTCACCAACTTTTTAGTTGACACTTTTTAGCATGTATTCAGGTACTATGGGGATTAGCAATTTGGATTAGCTTATAAGGAGAATGCTTAAGGATAGAGGCTTATGCCGAACATGAACAATGAAGATTAGATGCCAAGAAGACTAGTAGAACCAACCTCGGGATTGTAGCAGTGTCAGAGAAGATAGTTGTGTAGTACACTTTGTCATAAATACTTAGTGCAAACGTTGTAACTTATTTTTATCAATAATATTTCGCTGCTTACACTTGGTACCAATTTGTCCTTGAAACTCCCAGGCCCCTATTGGCAGGGTGTGACATGAACCACCATAACTATTCCAACAACAACTGAAGAAATTATCGAAACATTTCAAATTCCCAAGATGTATTAAAAATTGAAGTAAGGAGCTGAAATATCTACGAACCAACGTGCGATTCCAACTAAATAACGAAATCTAACAAGAATGAAAATGGATTGTTGAGGTACCCACGAACCACCGCAGGTTTTCGACAACAATCACGCAAATGTCATTAGATAATAGTGAAAATTAATAATAAAATTCCAATTAAATCACCATAGGATTCAATGAAATTCATTTTTTTATAGTGAAATTAACTTAGAGAATGGAAAATAAAATTCAATAGTGGAAATAATTTTGTTTAAATAACGACAAGTTCAATTAATAATAGAACTATAACAATTCAATTTCAATAATAAAAAAATTTATAAGATGAAAGGTAAATTGTAATGCATGAGATCAATAAATACACGACGTACAAAAATGTTAAAAATCAAAGTTGAGAGTAGAAATTGACACGTTGTCAATAATTTAATAAGCAAACAAGGTAAATGAGAAAAGACAAATTGAATAATATGGTCAACTAATAATTGACTGTCGAACTTATGTCTTTTAAAATTGAAAATAATAATAATAATAATAATAATAATAATAATAATAATAATAATAATAATAATAATAATAATAATAATAATAATAATAATAAATTGTTTCGATTTATGAGGATCTAAATATTTTGATCAGTTGACGAAATGTTAATGAACCAAATCCTATAACTTTTTGATTAAGTAAAACCAAACGCATAGATAAGTACGGCAACCAACAATATTGATCTTTGGAAAGATAAGAACAATTTTATTGTATGCGAAAAAGATACTTAAAATGATGAATTTTCCAAGTTGGGTTTGTTCTAAAATAAATAATTTGGACAAATAATCGTTTAAGGTATAACTGAATACAAAATACATTCAGACGAAAATGATGAAGACGATTAAAATCTTCTTTGTGAAAACATAACTACGATTGGTTTAATTCAAAAAACCTTTGTTAATTGAGATTATGAAAACTTAAATAATTGAGATCGAATGATTTGAGGCACCTCGAATATGTTTGTGAAAACGAGATTTGACTAAGGTAAGCTTGATGAAATTAAGTCTTGCGGGTCTAGAATCGAATAAGCGAGAACGACCTTATTACATGAAGAAAGCCTGAAAGGCATTGAGTTGATAGGTTTAAGCTAGATGAGCATGGGTAGTAAGGTACGGTGCCGGTATAATTTGAACTCGGCGTGAATTAGTAAAGAACAATGCGTTCTTTTGAGGGTGAGTAAGGGTAAATGAGTAGAAATTTCTCTGAAAGAAATTAGTGAACAAGATAATTTTGATTGAATTAGCGTTTTGAGTTAGAATTTATACCCTAGAGATTGTAGGAGCTATCTCTTTGACAGTACTTGTGGTCATAAAGCGGGTATAGAGAATATATGATCTTTATTGTTTGATGTAGAAATCCTTCTATAATTATGTAAATTGAGATTAAATGAGTAGAAATAATAAGTTGTGTAAATTTCTTATTAGTTATTAAGGAAATAGTGATATTCGACATAAGTTGTGCTAGCGTTAATCATGACTTAAGGATAACTCAGAATTTAAATGAGATAATCTATACGACAATTTGTTAAGCAGATGATATAATCAATGAGGTGATTTGATATGAGATTTTTGTCGAAGCATAACAAATTAAAATGTTAATACTTAAAATTTGAGGGTGATAACTGAGATGTAATTGATAGTTATTGGGGGTATTAAGTTACTTGTTATAAGTTCGTTAATTTGAAAATGTG
This sequence comes from Bidens hawaiensis, assembly GCF_021521415.1. Lineage (NCBI taxonomy): Eukaryota > Viridiplantae > Streptophyta > Magnoliopsida > Asterales > Asteraceae > Bidens > Bidens hawaiensis. The sequence continues at coordinate 43,080 of NW_027499960.1, read as the reverse complement.
GTAATCGTGAACATGAGGGATATTGTTCAAATATTAAGGTATTTAATAATACTTTTATTATATTTGATAGTTTGATGATGTTGTAATATGCGTATGAGAAAATAGCCATTAATTGCTCTTGATAATTTGTGAATGTGATAACACGAGTGCGAGATAACCGATTAGATAATTAAATAGTAAGTTGTTTAGATGAACTTGTGATAACAGAGTCCCAGATTTGTGCTCCATTATGGAAATAAAAATATTTGTGAGTATGTGAATGAATTGAACCAGTAAGTTTTGGTTCGATGTAATTGAATAATTAAGTAATTGAGTCAAATCGTAACTTGTTTCAAATAAAATAAAATACATAAACAAATAATAAATAACGTAAGTTTCTCGATATCCTGGGTTTCCCATGAGCTTGGCCATGATATTTTGTTGGCCCATGAGTGTTACGTGCCGTTTAAACTGACTAAACTAACTAACAAATGACAAATGTAAGTATGAGTAGTTGAAGTATCTCGTATATCACCACGCGTGAAAACTTCAACCAAATATCGTAAATATAATAATTGTGAAAATGAATAGTTGGCGTGTCCATGGCGTCCCATGGATTTTTCACCCGACTGGACATTTAAAAAAGTAATAAAATAATAAAACGCAATGGAAAAATGTAACCGTTAACTGATTACGTTAAACACTTAAAATGTAAAAGTAAAACTTAGGAAATCCTAAAAGAAATTCCCGTCAACAAAAACAATCAACAAAAAAATTAAATGTAAATATATATCATGGGAAAGAGGCATTGCCTCGAAGCAATAAAAATATTTTAAGGGTGAGATATAGTCTCGGAGTTGTGTGTGCATGACAGTAAAATAAGCATCAAACTAAGCAGTTAAATAAGTACTTAGTCTAGCAGGTAATTACGTAAGCTATAAACAATTAAATATAACACATAAGGTAAACAAATAGACACGTACGGGGTCCTAAGCATTTTTCTAGGACTTTTCTAACGACCTATCTTAAACCTTCGGCTCTGATACCAATCTGTCACACCCCAACCGACGGCGGAAATGTTGGGGCGTGAGCTAATTGCCACAACTCACAAGGTACTATCATGCAATTTCAAAGCGACATTATTTAATTAATTTATTAATTGTCAACGAACATTTAAGTACAACAAAAATAGAGAAAATTACAATACAAAACCAACTATTCTTGTTTATGTTTAACATCCTAAGGTCATCTCTACGTGAGCTTCAGTTCGATAAGCAATCCAGTCTGTAACCTGCAAATGCGTACAATATATATATATATATATTTATCAATAACACATGTTGAGTGAGTAGATTCACCAGTTTTGACACAAACAAAATGATAATATATAATGATATGAACAATAGAGTAAAAATAAGAAAAACTGTTATCTGTGAGTATAAACAATGAAAGTGTTAAGCAAGTAATGAGTGTCGGTGAAACCATTGCCAATGCGATTCGGCTCCGGTCACTACGACGGTCGTATGATCATACTATAATGAGATTATGTTGGACCTCTCCGAATGCGATTCAAGTAAGCAAGTAAGCAAATAGCAAGTAACAAACAGTCATTCAATTGATACACAACACAAAAATCACAATTTGCGTTTGAGAAATAATAAGATAAATAATTTGATAAATGGTATGCAAGTGTTCCCAAAACAGTATGAAAACGAGTAAAATAGGGGAGTGATTACTCACCTAATCGGATGAATGAAATATAGGTGATGATGATGTGAGAATGATGAACCCCTTTGGGATTTACCGTCAAGAATTCCTAATTAAATAACCTAATATAAATTAATTAATAATGAGACAACGCGTATAATGAATTAAAGTTTTGATATGATTTGAGTTATGTTTGGGATTGAGATATTATTGATTTAACGATTGATCTCTATGGATTATTTGTTATTATGAAAACAATATTATTAGTCATCATTTATTCATAAGATTATTAGCTTTATTTACAAAATACCATTAATATATAATTTTTATAAACAATTTTATGAGGTATAAATATAATACAAATATAACTATTTAAATAAATAATTCTTTAAATAAATATAATGAAATGTATAAATAATATAACTTGTAGTATAAAAATAATTTATTACAAACGTTTAAATACACATAGTTTATATTTTGGGATTTTTAACGAAAACCCAAAAGTGAAAATATAGTTAATTTGTTTAACACATTTAATGCGTCTTATTATATTTTTGTTTAAAAAGAATAGTATATATATATATATATATTGTTAGTGCACGGTTTTGGTGTCCGTAGCGATCGAATAAGCTATAGGCGGTTTAGTCTTTGTATTTAACGTATATTGTAAATAGCCTAGGGAGCTTATGCTCATAATTTAGTAGAGAACTTGTACATAGTTAACGTATATTGTAAATAGCCTAGGGAGCTTATTCTCTCCATAACTTATTATTCTCTCTAATGTATTTACACTAAATTATCAATAAAGAATTATATTTAAAGTATCGATTTCATGTTGATGTATCGTATTAGCGGCTAGATCTTGGTCTCTATGACGTTCTCTCATATATATATATATATATATATATATATATATATATATATATAATCAAATCAATGATGGGGTTAAGATCGGTGTCGACTAAATCAATGTGCAGATGAGATTAATTGAGTTTTGGTGATGGATTTACTTTATATGGATGGACGGGTTTTGGACGGAAAACGAATTAATCAATTGTGCGTTATAATTGATTATTTTCCTAATTCACATTGTCGGTAGGTCGTTTAGATGTAAAGTAACAAAACCTTAGATCAATTCCAAATATAAACGAAGATTAGGCTACAAGAAACGTAAACGGGTTGTGGGTTAGGGTTTGGATACGGGTAGACGGGTTAAAGGGTTAAAGGTTTATAATAATAATTATAATAATTATGAAGATTTTTGCGGTTGGGTCCCTATATCATTGAGGTGGAAACAAAAATAAATTAAAGTGTAGTTTAGGGTAAAAAAATGTATTTAGTTCAAAGTTATTTTATATATAATAAATAAATATAATAAACAATTAAAAATAAAATAATAATTGCTCGATAAACGCGATAATCTTATTGATAAAATTTCTCGAATATAAAACGAGTTGGGTATTTAATGGGAATATTAATTTGAAAGAACCGGGTTGTTACAAATGAAGCTTTGCCAGTGATCTCATCCGCACTCATCGTAACGGTGTAATTGCGAAATTCCGCTTATATCCAAATGTTAATTGTCACCTTATATTTCTTTTATTATTTTAATTTTTTAGAACGACAACCTAACATGCTCCTAAATAGTCCTATAAACTAACTATGACCACACCTTGTGGGTTTAAACATTAACATCTAAAATAGAGCAGAGACACCTTTCCTTCACACCGTGTTTTTTTGGACCAAAATTTTGTTTGGATACAAGACAAATAACTTTAAGAGGATTTTAAAAGATATAAATATGTATGGTTCGGTGTAAATCAGTTTTATATTCAAACAAAATTGAAAACCCGAAATTCAGTTTTTAAGTATATGAAAACCGCGTGTTTTAGTTTTCTATTCTTACAATTCGTTTGGTTAAGCTATAGTCATTTTTTAGTTTTGTCATTTTTTTGAGTTGGAAAATGGCCAATGTTCTTGGTCTAAAAGTTTTTGTTAAATCACTTAACATTCAAATATATATATATATATATATATAAAAAATTGTCTATCATAAAATCCTACGTGTCGTTCTCACATCGCTTCCCACTCCTTTTGAAGCCACCAGATAACTTGATTTCTGAACGGAAACATCTTATTAATTTAGCCCGATTTGACCCAAATAGGTCTTACGGGTCATATCATCTCAAATACCCCTTTATTTGTGAATGGGTAAAATCAATCGCTATCATCATCTGCATTCTCCGACTCCCTCTCCATCCTTTACCTGGTACCTAAACCTACCATACATGCACTCTAGGCTCGTGCAATCGAAGTTCTTCTATCTGATATACCTCTTCTTCACATCACACTCAAACCCTAATTCCTTCAATCATCGTTTGTCACCCTGTTCGTCTTCCATCTCTCCCTCTTCCACCAGCCTCTCCTTCTTCGTATATTTATAGCAGTTGAATCTGATTACTCGATTGCTTTTGGATTTTTGTTATTGTGATTGATTTAGTTGTAAGTTTCTCTTCGATTTGTCAATCAAAGTTGTCTAATGTATAAGTTTCAGTAGTGATTGGTTGTATGGGTGCTTAATCTGTGAATGAATAACTAGAGTTTATACTGTTTTAATATTTGTGTATTGCTTATTGGTTTTTGCTACTGCACTATCAATTTGGAAGTTATTGTTGTTCACCTAATGATGTCCAAAATCTGTTTTGATTTATTTTGCTTGAATTGTTTTAAAGTCTATCATGAAAACTCAACCAAGTTGAAAATGTTTCTGACTGAACAGGGTTCAACTGATTTTTGGCTTGGTTAACCGAACTGAATTGAATATAAGTTCGGTTGTAAAAGTTTTCTATTCGGTTTTTAATAGGTCCAAAAAATTCAGAACTAAATAAACTGAACAGAGCAAACTGAAAACCAAACTGAGGGACACCTTTAGTTGTATATGCAAATGAAATAGTAGTTGTAAATTGTGATATGTGGTCAGCTACTTGGCGTCAAAGCCAGTTGCAGCCGTGGTTCATTGACAATGGGTCAAAACGGGCCAAAAAGGTAATATTTCGTATGGGTTGAAAAATTTAGGCCGGATTGACTCAAAAGTCGACACGGTCAAAAGGGTGACTTTTGGCATGGATCGGAAAGGGCAAGATTGGGTGAGTCATGCTTTGTTGGCGAAGAGAATAATCAATTGGGCATCAAGATCTCTTTGTGAAAAATTCTGATATTGAGGTAATATGTTGTGCGTTTTGACCTTTATGTAACATTTAATTACTGATTTTAAAATTCCATGTTGGATACTATATAAATTATATAGAATCTAGAGATTTAATAGGTAGGTATGACAGATCATAGATACTTCGAAAACGGGTCACATTACGAAGTAGAGGCATAAAAGTAATGCTACTTAATAGGCCACATTATAAACTCACATAAGTTAAGAAACTTGCAATTACGAACTATGCTATCAATAGCGGTGCTATAGCGGTTATCGGCCCGGCGGTAAAATAGCGGTCGAAATATCGGTCCAAATAGCGGTTCCGATATTTGCGGCGCCATTTACCGCTATTTCGCCGATATTTGGCCACCGATATATCGGAAATAGCGGTGAGATTATCAGTTTAATATTTTTGACCCATTTGTTACTTTTTTTTGGCCCAAACTGTAAGCCCATAGCCCAATTTCATTATGATTATTATTGAACGATCAACTTATTGCCCTAAAAATACCTCAATCGCTGCTGATGCTCATCTCCGATACCCGTTTCTTCAGCCACTACTGATGCTTATATATTTATGGCTTTCGATTAGGTGATTAAATCATGTCTTAAATTAAAAATATTGTTACTTTGTGTTTTGAGCTATTGACTTTTATGATTTTGGTATTAAGACTTAAGTATTATATATATATATATATATATATATATATATATATATATATATATATATATATATATATATATATATATATAATATATATATATATATGATTGATTTCTTTTGAAAACCACTTTGAGTTTTAAGAACTCGAAAGAACTCAACGTAACAATTTTTTTTTCGAATTTTTTTTACACATGTGTAATACGTAAGTGTAAGTGATGTACAAAAAATTACGGTATTTTTTTACAAACCGAATCAACTTTTTACACATGTGTAACTAACGTTTAAAGTTGTGTAATTATCAAAAATACTTATTCTCTCTCCTACCTCATTTTTTAATTAAATTTAATCTCAGCCACATATTTCATATTATTTAATTAAATGTGTGGTTTAAAATTGAGTTCTTAAAACTCACCATAGTTCTCAAAATAATCCTCCCCTATATATATATATATATACCGCTATCCCACCGCAATAACCGATATCTCAGATATCGGTCATTGACCGATATCCGCTATTTTTTTGTCATTAACTGCATAGATTACGAACAATAATTATTACAAAGTTTTAATTGTTTTTGTTAATTATATGGTTCTTTTTCATCTTTTTTATTGGTATGAAACTTAGCACAGGCAGGATAGTATCTTCAACATATTCAAATGATTGGTACACACTACTGAATGAGATGTGTAAATGTTTAAAGGGGAAACGTTTGATTCAAAGGTTTAACCTTTGCCATGCCATATGTATTTTAACTCTTTGCTTTCTATCTTTTGTATTTTTTAAGGAAAGCAGGAGTGTATGGAAAATTATTTCAAAAGCGAAAAGTGTGAATAAAATAGTTTCAAAAGTGCTTACAACACCTTGCTTAGGAGAATGATAACTTGCTTGAGATGCTTGATTTTACCAGAAGTAAAAAAAGCATGGAAACATGCTATTTCTAAACATCTTCCTTCTCAAGCCTCTCACTGCTCCGATTGCTTTGCTGTTTGTCGGAATCAAGGTATATTTAGGCATGCAACAGATTTTTTACTGAGCATCACTTTTTACACCTTAATTGATTATTTTGATTTGAAATATATGCTTCCACGTGACCTTTTGAGTTATTTTTAGGTTGTTTTCTGTATAATCTCTCTAAGTTAGTGTGATATCCATCGTTGGTTGCCTATTGACATATCATGTGTTTTAATTTTCAACTTATGTTTATGCACATTTCTATATGACTTTGATGGCCAGGTTATTAAACGCAATTGGGACACCAATGGAATGCCAAGTAGCGTTTAGTAAGGCTTTATTCTTTGTTGGAAGCCTGATAGGTGAACAACTGCTCTAATTTTTCTTGAAATAATTGATTCGTGTTTGCTTGATTAGTAATTGGCAGTCAGGTTTTTACTGTTTTCGACCAATAAGCGAGACGGTGGAAACCGTCATCCATTTGCAAATACACCAGCCAGTTCAAAAGGCGACGGTGGTGTAGGACTTACTTGGTTTCACGAGGTGGGCTAATTGTTCTGGTCAGATTTGGAACAGATTATAGGCTTGGAAACTTTAAACAGGTATACTTTTAATCTTCTATATTTCTTCAAAATTTTGTTTCACAAGATATGTGGTAATTCGCATCTTCATGCTCACCAATATATCAACAATACTAACCTTTTTGATTATATATAAACAGTTTAAGAGCATATAATTATATCCTCCTTGGCGGCCTCGAATGAAAAGAGGTAACATCTTATATAGGCGCCTAAATGAACACACGCATGTTTGTGTTCATTCGTTTAACTTAAACCGAACTAAGGTCAAACACGAACAATTGAATGAACAAAGTTTTTTTGTTCGTGTTCATTTGGTGAACATGATTTTGTTCATTTATGTTCGTTCTTTATAGTATGAAGAATGGTTCACGGACGTAAATGAACGGACATAAGAAAACAAAGATAAACGAGCATAAGTGAGCTAAAACCGATTGAATGTAAATGTGAACAACAATATGTTGGGTCTAAAAATTTATTAAAGTAGACTAAATTGTAATGGACTAACGGGCCTAACAAATAGATGAATATATAAATGAACATAAACGAATGAACTTAGTGAAACTTAAAATAACGAATGTAAATGAGTGACTTTAAATGAACGAACGTTAATGTTCACAAACATTACGCATAAACAAGACATGTGTTACATCATTCTTTGCAATCCAAACAATCTTTTAGTGTTGGCTGCAAGGGTAATTGTGTCAAAAAAAAGTATCTTTTATTCTTTTATTCTTTTTATCCATTTTTTGATAATTTTAACTTTATAAGAAAAAAAAGTATGATTATAAGAAATAACAATCCACTAATGTTATTTCTTGAATCATCATAGCTTACTAAATAGTTATGATGACCTTTGATGACAGTTTATGGAATGATATTTGAGGATTCTTTGTAAGTATCCTCACAGGTGCTTTTGTTCTTAGTTTATATATATATATATATATATATATATATATATATATATATATATATATATAGTTTTCAGTTGTGTTTTGATGTATGTATTAAGTTTAGAGAAACATGTACATATAAAATAAGGCATTTAATATACACTACTGGTAAACCTTGAACACCTAAGGAAAACCACCGGTATTTAGTTCTTAAATCTTAATGATATATTACATACAAAACACTTATGTCATTGATAAACTTTAAACACAATTTATTATTTTGTAGGTTTTATGTAGCGGTCAATCTGAGCCATTTTATAATTTAATTTGATTCGAATGAACCCTCATGTAAACTTCTGTTTATTATCACAGGCTATTTGAACGTGGGACCTACTCATTTGTTAAGTCTCGTGAGTATTGTGTAAATGATAAACCAATAGTTTGTTTTCTTTTTTGTTATATAGGAAGTTAATATAAACCAGTTTTGATAGGTGTTAGATGCTTTAGCAGGGTGAAATAAGTCACACAAATAGCTAAACGTGTACCCAGGTTCTGCCTAAACCTGTTTAGACTAAATCCACAACCGTGAAATTCGTACTAGGTTCATGTCATCTCATAAATCTTGCACCCTTAATTGTTGGCATATTTAATTGTATCAGTACGTCTTTGAAAGGGAGTTTTAATATTAATAGCAATTCTACTTATGTACATGTTTGTTCTCTACTTTTTTGATGAATAATGTAAGATATTGTTTTGACTTTTATAAATAAGATAATCAACTACTATAGTTTTTTATGATAAAAACAATCTACAATGTTGTATTAAAAGTAAATAGGGTGTATTTTGCATATTAACTGTAAGGCCAATTTTAGTGACTTTCGATATCAAATTACGAAACCCGTTAAATATATTATGGTCAAGTTAATAATTGAATTGACGCAAAATCTGGATTCGAGACGAGAGCTTCGGTGCACGAGTTTAGCTTTAACGGTGAGGAGATCTTCTAGAATGTTGAGTTTTAGCTTTAAATAAGACTTTATTTTTACTTTTATGTGTGTGTTTTGTATGGTGTAAACAACCACCCAAGGGGAGCTCACCTTGGGTGGGATCAGTTCATTTATTATAGAAATCTTTTACCGATTATGGAGTCGTTCACTATCCTTTATATTATCTTTATATTTATGTTCGATCGTTTGTTTATATCGCGCCCGTCTCGACACGTTTATCAAGAGCAAAACCGTTCGGTATTCGTTTTGGGACCTACATTAATTAAAGGTTATATGTTTATGATTACATCCAATACCGTTTACGTTTATAACTCGTTCATTTAAAGTATCAACAAACCAGCGAAACAAACAATGCATTCATTTTCTTAGCGAAAAAATACAAACTACACAATCATGTTCCTTTTTTTTTCGGTCGTTTGTTCGGTTAAAGTTAAATGAATGAACACGAACATCACACAACTAATTAAATTAATATAAAAAGTTATATATTCAAAATATTATTAAGAAAAAACTAAATAAACCCGTGTAACACGCGGACTAAAAGCTAGTAATTCATAAATTCAATAACATACATTCAAATAAAATGATTTATTTCATATAACGAAGGATAATTTAACAGATTAATGTTAAAAAAAAGAAAGAAAAGGGAAAAAATAAACAATACATTCACACAACACATGTACCCTTTTGTTGGGTATGACTCATTTTTTTCATGGAGGAGTACATGTAAAACTGAATCTGAAATTACCTTTGTGAAAACATAAAACCAATTCAACAATTTTGGGTTAACTTCACTTTGATGCATGTGGATCTGTATGTATGTATGTGAACGTGGTATCTGTATATATGTATGCATATATATAAAGTACTATATGCATATGTGAATGTAGTATCTATCTATATGTATTTATGTGAATGTGAGGGGAGGGATATTCTGAGAACTTGACGAGTTGTAAGAACTTTGAAAATTCAATTTTAGACCACATTTAATTAAATGATATGAAATATGTGGCTGAGATTAAATTTAATTAAAAAATGAATCAGGAGAGAGAATAAGTATTTTTGATGATTATACAAGTTTAAATGTTAGTTACCCATATGTAATAAGTCGATTCGGTGTGTAAAAAAATAATGTAATTTTTTATATATTACTTACACGTACGTATTGCACATGTGTAAAAAAATTCAAAAAAAAAAATTGTTACGTTGAGTTCTTTCGAGTTCTTAAAACTCAAAGTGGTTCTAAAAAAAAAATCAATCCGTGAATGTGGTATCTATATTTATGTATGCATATATATGAAGTTCAATATGTATGTATGTATGTATGTATGTATGTATGTATGTATGTATGTATGTATGTATGTATGCATGCATGTATGTATGTTGCTTGTTTGTATGCGTGTATGTATGCGTGTATGTATGTGTGTATGTCTGCGTGTCTATATGCGTGTATGTATGTATGTATGTATGTATGTATGCATGCATGTATGTATGTATGCATTCCTGGTTCCGTCGCAATGCGCAGTGCGCCATTGTGTCCGAGTTCTCTGTCGGTTACGCTACGCGACGAGAGAAAGACTAGCCCGTCGTGTACCACGACTGACAGTGCTGTTGGTTGAAGAATTTTAGCATCTTCAATTTGATTCCAATCTCCGTAATTTCTTGAAGTAATCTCCAAGACATGTATTGGGACGTTTATGGAATGCTAATTCATTATCTTGTTGCAAAAGTTTAGATCAATTGCCATTTTGAATTCATTTCTTGCTATAAATGGGTGATACACCAAATCTCGTAAATTAAATGAGTTCACCTGACCCCCTCTATATAAACAAGCCTCCTTATACCAACCTCCTATGTTTTTCATCGACTACTCACTCTGAATTTCAGATTCTTGGTGCCAATTGCTTAAGTTTTAAAGGTTTGACTTTTGGAAGTCTGTCAGGATTTCACACTATATATCAACTTCGTAACCAAGAACTTAATGTTGAAAAGACGGTTACGCATATGCTAATGTAAAAACCCATTGAATACTAGAGACGAAATCAATAGTAATCAAGATGTTGCGCAAGTAACATGAATATGAGAAACACACAAGACACTCAAAAGATTTCCATTGATATTAATCTTTTACACAAATGAATAATCTTTTAGGGTTTCTAGGGTTGAATGTCAGGTGAGGTTACTTTCCGTACAAGAATATTCTGTTTGCTAAGAAAATCTAATCAGCCTCAATCACCATTCACGCACACCCATAAATGTGACCTAAACTTTCCTTAAATAGGCACAGTACCTGACACCTTCTAGATTACCTAATCATTGGTAAAACATATTCAAACGTATTCAAAAATATTACAAGTGTAAAAAGGTCTTAGAGTAAGCTTTTGTCTTTGTCAAGCAGACCTTGTAATCCATAACTGTGATGGAACAGTTTTCCGAGCAAATTTTACTTAGAATATTTTCCTTAGAAAATATTCTTCAAGCGGACTTCAATCTTTATGATCAAACTTTGCTTGGTAATATCTACGAGAAAACTTGTTCTTATTGATCTCTTCAAACTTTTGTCTTAAACTTATTCAAACAAAGCTAAGTGTGCTGGTGGTACTGTAGCTTGCTCGAGGTTGAACCTTGCTCGTAGAAGTCCTTAGTATAATTCCATTTGACTTCCTACAAGTGTGCTTGAGATCTTTGTTATTGAAACCTTGCTCGATCCACCAAATTACTTGGCTTAAGCCTGGCTAAGTCAAGAATTTGCTCTGAGACAAACCTTGCTCGACTGAAGAACAAACTTGCTTGATGAAGTATAAGTTGCTCAAACTAACCACTTAAAAGAATTCTAGAAGATAACCTTACTTGATGTAAGATATGTTGCTTGAATAAGTATTAGGCTTGCTCGAAGTGCCTAGTTTTTTCTTATTCCATACTTAGCCATTTTCTTGAGGAGGTTGAGAAGATTCCAATCTTCCTTGATCAATTCTTGATCCCAACAAAGTCAAAGTTGTTCATAGTTTTGTTTTCTCCTTATTCCATCGACATTTTGGGTAACTGTTGTACATGAAAGTTGTTCCATTTCATCATTTAAACGAAAGACGTTCAATTTTAATGATTGAAGAGGTTGCGTTGGTCAATTTAATCTTGAACCGTTTAGGGTTTTTGAAAGAACTAATTTGAGGCTTTCAACTGCACCATGAATTGACCCGAATCATCTTCTGATATGTTTATATTTTATTCATATCATGTTAAGGTGGACCTGAATTCAGTCTCATACCGACATTCAGACCAAACACGAACCAACACTCATTTAAATCTTCTTTCTTTAATTCTTATGTTACAATATCATATTCTTTATAATCCTGGTTCGTTTTAGAATAATTTTAATTATAGTTATGTTCATTTATGTTTTAGTATATGTTATTTTAGATCAATCAACTCGCTAGCACTCTTTAATTCCCTTGTTACTTCGCCTAATTTCAAATGTGAGTAATCACTTCTCCTCTTTATATCTTTAAATTCTGGGGAGGTTATGCGTACAAACTTAATTATTATATTACCATATATTTCAACTATAGTTTTACATGTTGCATTATATGTATTGCTTCGACTAATTGTTACATGCTAATTGTCAAGATGTTTATTATTATGGATTTTTTGGTATCACATCCTCATTAGTATGATCATACGACTTCCGAGTAACTTGGCCTAGCCTCGGGTGACAAGACATAGCTTGTTTAGATTAATTGTTTTAAATCACATTCGCAATGGAACTGTTTTATTTTTGTATTACTATAATATAATAAAAAAATTGTGGTTGCTCAGCAAACACGTGTTGTTGACAAATGAATATTTTTACACATATTGGAGGTTGCTATTTGGGATCATTGGAAGTTTGAGGAAAACTTAGTTTTGGACGTTAGGTTATGTTGAACCTCGAAAATAACTAATGGCCAGAAACGAAACAACCGATGGATCAAATATCAGTTGTTATCCATTCTAGTTTTGTCAAACTAATGCTTCCAAAACATTTGTCAAAGTCAAACTGTTGATATAAAGAACTGAAGACAAAGGAACTGCTTATCAAACTATTGTAGATCCAAAATACTGAAGACAAACAATTGATGGATCAAACATCAGTTGTTTCAACAAGATCAATAGTTTTCATAGGATTCTTTTATACAGAGTTGTTTGACACTTCTATAAAATGAATAAGAGAGTCCTCTTTTTCATCAACAATTTTATACATCATACATTCACATAATCATAGTACGTATATGAAATCTTCAATAGCTTATTAAATTCCGTTGCTAATTTACTTTGATAATACTAGTTGATTCATAATTCGATATGGAATCAATTAATGTAAAACCAATCCGTTCAAAGGATTAGATTACTTGTTTATTGCTCTCTTGGTATGTTTATTGTGTTCATTAATAGAGCTTAGTTAAAATTCGATCCCATCAATTGGTATTTGAGCCATGGATCTGTTTAATTGATCTAACTATCAATTCAGAAACAAAATTTTAATCTCAATTTCTTAATTCAAGTTGTGGAGTCAACTGCTATTTTTTTTGGCAAAAAAACTAGTAAGTGTGAAACCATGTCAATGTACATGATCCTCATAACACTGGTTCAACTTCGAAACCACCCAGGTTAGTTCGAGGCTAATACAACATATGGGATCAGAAAATGCTTCATCATCTATGCAACCAAAACACCGGCTGTTGGAGGTCAAATGCTTATTGGCCTCATTCCCTTGAAAGAGTTTATCCATTAGATGTAACAAGACGGTTAAGAAGGATCCTATGGATTATTCTGATCAAAATATATAGAAATTTGAATTGGATAAAAAATTGGTCTTTTGAATTTAAATGTTTTCTCCTTGTTGATCTTCTTCATTTGCTTGACTGTTGTTTTTTCTTTCTTGTTCGCATTATTTTTCTCTTTCATCTCCGTATTTCTTACCATTTTGTTGAACAAATATCGGGCCAATTCCATGGCCGAGGAGGTTGTTTGTGGCATATGGGTTCTTACTATATCTCTTATCTCTTTGGGTAGCCCATATATGCATTGAATAACTTTTTTGTATTCCGAGTCGTCTAGACGCGGAGTTGATTGACAATATTCAAGGAACTTAGTATTGTATTCAATGAGATTTGTGACATCCATCTTGCGGTGTAGAAACTTGGTTTGAATATGATTGATTTCATGCATGGGGAAAAACTTTTGTAATACGAGTTATTTGAATGCTTTTCATTTCATTTGATATAAGGTTTCTTTGCCCTTTCTTATGATTAGAGTGTTCCACCATTCTATAGCTTCACCTTTGAATTTCTGAGATACATACTGAATCTTTTGAATCCCAGTACATTGACTAATGATGATGATGGACTCGATCTCCTCAAGCCATCGTAAACTTGGTATAACACATTGGTTGCCATAAAATTCTTTTGGTTCATATGTTTAGAAGTCCTTAAAACTACAAACTTGAGTTACTAAATGGTTCTTGAAGTTATTATTGAACTTCCGATCTGTGTTGAAACTGTGAAGGTTTTTATTATGATGAGAAGGATGTTGACATGGATGAGTTCTAACAACCTTATTTGAATGTTTAATTTTATGTATCTCTTCTTTCATTGCATCAATGAGAGGAGTTATATCGTCATGAATCATCTCTTGCATTTTGACTAAATATTGTTTAGGAATCTCATAGTCAGTTTCTGTCATGTTCTTGTTGCTTCATTGGTTGGAAATTTTATCATTATTTTCTTGACTGTTTAAGTTCGACATTCTATAAATAGAATTACTTTAGTATGAAAGAAACTTATAAACTGATGATAAACTGCGTGACATGTGAACTTAATGTTACAAGTACAAGAAATCTCTTGATTATGAAACATTTAATAAATTTTTCGTATTCTTAGAGGAATTTCTTTCTAACTTTGCTTTTTCTTTTTCTCGGACCTGAACTAACTTTTCCTTGAGGATATTCGTCTTGTGTTGGGCACAATCCATATGTTTTGCCTTTTGACTCAGAGATGATATTAAGGAAATTGTATAAGATGATATATCCATATATCTCATAATTACCATAGCATTTTCTGAATATCTTGATGATGGTTGATGATGTTTTATAGAGATATTACTGCCTTTTCCTTTATTGTATGCTCTTGAAATGGCTAGTACATACCTTGTGTACAGACAACCCATGAGAATTTCTCTAATTCTCTTTCTAGGTTTATTTATGTCTCTTTTGCTAAATATTTATCTGGCATTGACTTGGAGTTATTAATAAATGGATTTTGTCCACCTGGAAGAAAGAGGTTTCTTCCAGTCTTGCTAGGAGAATTGCTCTAAAAGTTTATGCTTTCTATTCCTTGACATAATTTAAAGATAAGTTTAGTATTTCGAAGAAAGTAAAACATATCTTTTATTTATGTTGTAGTGTACAAAACTACTATTGATATACTGATTACAATTGTTAAGATCTTATTGTATACTTCTTCTAGCGAACAATCAACTTCTTGATTTTATTTTCCTTCTTGGTGTTTTTGCTTGTCTCTTCTTCTTTTTGTCTTTCCTCTTTTTCCATTTCTTTCGTAAGAATTGCTTCAGCTAATTTGGTGACATTGATTTCGTAATGAATTGAATTAACTTCAATGTCATACATTCCTTCTACGGAATTCTGATCCGTATTCAAGCGTTCTCCTTGAGTGTGAGCAAAGTAAGGATTTTGAAATGTTGGATAACTAAAATATTGTTGTTCTTGATAATTGTCTTCTGGATTAGTCATTACTCTTTTTCCTTTTGACAACATTGGTTTCTTTGATCTACTTGATCATACTCCTTGCATATTCTGATTTGCACTTATCGGAACTGGTGGAGTCTTAGTGTCGAATGAATCTGAATTTTCTTCCTTTGTTGTTTGGTGTGAGTTTTCGTCACTGGACATAGGAATTGGGAGTAAAGACGTTCCAATGCATCTCTTTCCTTTACCGGATCGAGGTCGATTGGTATAACTATTGTAATCGGACATCAGCGCGAGGTTTGATTAATAGTAGGAATGCGTTCCTAACTTATTCGTACAATTTATCATATCCGTAATATTGTACATTCAGTGGTTAAAACTTAGATATTTTTCAGTTAAATATCTAATTTGTTGTAACCGATGTTTTTGTAAAAAGATTGCTCTCTCTCTCTCTCTATTGGTATTTATGAATTGCCAGGATATACTTCGGTTGACCTCCATATGGCTAATTAGGAACTGTCGATTATTCTTGGCTGATAAGCTTGTATAGAAGCTGTTATTACTGGCCATGTCTGATGGCTCTGTTTCAGGTGTAGTGATTGAATGTCTAGTTACTCAGCGTATATGCCCAAAGTAGTTTGTATAAGACATTTGTACAGATTATGCGTAGGGATATGTAAACTATCAATCTCTACTTATCCCTACTTATTAAACAAGTGGTTAAAGCTTAGGTACTAACATAATGATACCTAATTTGGTAAAACCGATGGCTCTATTATAAGATTTATATTTATATCTGATCAAATCCTAGGTATGTTTAAAAACCTAATTCACTATGATCGATGGCTATGAAACCCACCTGTCACACCCCGACTTAGGGCCAAGGCGTGTTACCAATAGTTGGTACATATTTTTGTAAATATATCAGAGTTGCGGTTTATTATAGAGGAAGACTTTGGTAATAATAAAATATTAATTTTTTTGAAAACTTATCGGATAATAAATACCCGAGTGTTTGATTTATAAATCATGTTTAAATATTGTTTATCATATTTTAATAATTTAACACTGAGCCATCTCTACTTTATGAGTATCTAACTTCATGAATGACTATAATTCCTTGCTACATGTGCTAATCTTTTACCCTGAAGTGTGTGGGGGGGGGGGGGGATAAGTCAGTGATATGCTAGTGAATCGTTGGATCTAGAAATATTTAATAAATCTTTACTGTTATAATACAAATATAATTTTCTTGACAAGCTCAGCGGAAATATTTCTACTTCCGGTATTGTACCACTGCCCTACTCACACAAAATTTCTCCGAGCCACGTCGCCTCAAATGGAGAACTGGTTATGACTGTTAGCCCGCAGCCACGTAGCCTTTGACTGTTTAGGCTAGACAGTTATATATGTATCCAAACACTTGTGTAATCGGTCTGAGTTGCTTTTATTTTCTAATTTGTATGATAACGTTTTAGAGATTACGTAATATCATGTAAACATTGACCGACTCTATAAGATAAACAACCCGTTCATCTTACAGAGTATAAATATGTTTTGACTGTTTGTAAAGGTTTAACGTATTCACCTGTGATTTTCTGTTCTGAATGATGTGGTGATCTCGTTTGAAAACCCTTGTGAATGAATGATGATTAACCTATAATAAATAGGTTTATATAAATATCTGGATCGTTTCTTGAACCGGCTACAAACCTTTAGTCTAGTTTTGATAGGTTTAAACCTTGATTGATCATTTGTTTGAATAAAATATTAAGATCTAAGTCTTTCTCTTTATTTACCAATCATCTGCAGAGTTTTCTTCATGAAGAAACATTCATTGACTGCTACCTTTGTATATAAAATCTTATGTTTCTTAATCATGAAGAAATAATGTTTTAACTATATTTACTTGTATATCAAATGTTACGTTTCTTAATCGTGAAGAAACTATATATCCTCATGTATGTAAAATTCGGTGTTTCTTAATTGTAAAAAAACATTACTATAATCCTTTGTATGTGTTGGAATTGGTCTACCCAAGACACATATTATAATTGATGTGGCTAGTACGTTATGATCCAAGTCAGGCCATACCCAATAACAAGCTAGACAAACACCATGAAGTTATTGTAGATATGATCTAACAAATAAATATTAACACTTATGATATTTAGAAAATGGGTTTCTAAATATTTGCATTTGAGGAATCAATAAATTATATGGATAATTTATTTAGAGAGATTATCATATGATATTTTGTAAGTTGGTTAAATAATACATATATGATAATGGTTATGATATATTGCATGAAACTTATGGCATGCTAAAAGTGTTACATGTCACAAAGTTTCAATAGACCTGCGACTAGTATATGGAGTAGTAGTCATGTGACTAGTATATGGAGTATTAGTGTGTTGCTAAGAAAGAAAGAGAAAATGTTTTCTAGTAGGAGCAGTCATTTTGGGAGGAAAATTCCCACCCTTTTGTTTAAATTAATTTTCTCTTCATATCTTTCTTGGGACACAACACAAGACACAACCACTAAAATTACATGCAATATTACTCTCTCTCTCTTCTCTCTTGAATTCGGCCAAGAAGAAGAAACACAAGGAAGAAGTTTTTGTGTGCATGTGTTATTAAATCCTAGCAAGACAAGGTGTTTGTTGGTGGCTTGGGGATATACAAGCTTCAGGCACTTCTCTCTTGAAGTCTAGCTATTCAACCATCATCTTCTTCATCATCCATGCATCTTGAAAAGTTGTATTACATAAATACCCTATGGTTGTTGATTTTGGTAAGCATGTAATTTCGTATATGGATCCGGGGCTTGGGTTTTTTGCTTATAAAATGGTTTTATATTCATCTAAATAACAAGATTTGAAACAAATTAATCCACTGCGTTTTTAATATAAATAGGTTTATATGACTTTGATAATTTAAAACCCAAAAATGGCATCAAGAGCCGTTTATACTGATACATGCTTCAATTAGATCTAAAATTTTTTCTTGTTTTATGGTGTGGTTCACCATATGGCCGAAATTTTGGGGTTTTTGGTTACCCCTTGGTTTTTTAAGATTATACTCTACATGCATGTGATAATCATGAAGAATTTAGTCATTTGGATGATTGGCTATTTTGTTTGGACAAAACCCCAAACTTTCGGTTTTCTTATCCTTGGCCGAAAGTTTGAGGCTTAAAAGGGGAACCATTTTAGACATGTAATGCTTGCATATTTTGATGTGCATTTGGATGTTCATAACTTAGCCATGACCTTGTGTTTGGATGTGTGTTTGTGTTGTGGTTTATTCAATATTCAATATGGTTGTAATATTCATTTATTTGAGTTTGTAATCTATTTATTTATTCATATTGGTTTGTAATAATAAGTAGAGTAGTTGTATTTATTTTACTAGAGAAAAATGTATTAGGATATATTTTTGTAAAATAAGATGCATACAAAGTTAGGGTTTTGGTGGTGGGCCTTAATGGACCTCATAGTCCAAGATGGGATTTTAACGCAATGACTAAAGCTCAAACTTGGAGGCCCATGGAATCTTAGAGCTGAAGTTGGAGCCTAAAAGGAAGCCCAAATAAAGTGGAGAAGTCACATCACAAAGTGAACACTTGAGGCATTTGGATGCGGGATCAAGTGGGAGTTCATCAACACATGCCTTTGTTCATTTGCTTCCTAGGAGAGACTTTTGGCACACTTGTTTCGGTCAACAAGTGTGGCCAAGATTAGGTGGCTATTGTTATGACTTAGGCAAAACCCCTACCTTACACGGGATTTGGAGCTTATATGTTGAAGCTTGTACGAGCAGTACTTCTACTCTACGTCGCGTACTAGGCTTAAACTATCGGAACCTCGAAGCTTGGCACACACTACGATACTCGGCACGCAAAACGAGACTAAGTGTGTGTGTGAATGAGTGTGTTTTAGTCTGTGAAGAATGAGATGAAGTGAACCCCTATTTATAGTTGATTTTGCAACCCATCGCGATACGCGATGGTTCTTGGTAATCTCGTCGCGTATCGCGACGCCGTATAATTTCTGACGCCATGCCATGTGCTGACACGTGGTGCTGAGTCATCATGCTACACGCGATGATCTTTTTTCCAGGCTCATCGCGTAGCGCTATGGGTTCCTGAATTCAGTTTTTCACGTTTCATCCTTTGTCTTAGGTAACTTGTCATGTCTTGGTCTTACTACCATTTTTCAAAAATACTAAGGCGACTCTCTAATGCACCATCAAAGCACCACATTGCACCCATCGCCCTTCGCTCAAGCCCGTGCGCGTGCGCGTCAGGTGTCTGCTAGGACCACTGGGTGCATTCTAGGCATAAAAAAATATGACTATGGAAACTTCTCTCTTTATAAAGTGCTTCCAAATCTTTCTTACTTTCCATGTGGGATGCGTTTTATCTTTCTTATTTATACCCATATGGAATGCTTCCTTTTTCTTCCCTCCTACCATGTGGGATAGCGTTTCCTTTCCCATTTCTTTAATATGGGATGTGTTTCCTTATGAAATATTTTATTTCCTTATATTTTTTTAATTTCCTTATTTAAATTTGTCCATCACTTCTTTTTAAGAATATTTTGATCCTTCAACTTTAATAAGTTGTCAAATTTGGATCAAAATTATGGGGATGTTACAACTAACGTGAAGACCCCTTGATTATTAAAGTGGAAACAATAATAATCAGGATGCTGCTTCAATATCACAAAAATAACAAACACGCAAGAAACTTAAAAGATTTCCATTGATATTAATCAGTGAATAATACAACGGAAATATCTCTAAGGTTTCTAGGTAGAATGTCAGGTGCGGCTGCTTTCTGTACAAAATATTATGTATGCTTGGAAAGTGTGTAATCAGCTAGTGCCATAAATATGACATAGTATTCCCTCATATAGCCACACATGAAACCTTCTAGATACCCTAATGATTGTAAAAACATATTCAAACGCACTCAAAATTATTACAAGTGTCAAATAAGTCTTCGAGTAAGCTTTGTCTTTATCGTGCAGACCTAGTAATCCATGAGTGGGCTTGAACAGCTCTACGAGTAAGCTTTTACTTTGAATATTTTCCTAGAAAATATTCTTCAAGCAGACTTCAATCTTCATGATATAATCAAAATTTGCTTGAGAGTATCCCACGGGAAAACTTGTTCTTATTGATCTCTTCAACCTTTTGTCAAAGACTTATACTAGCTAACTTAGTATACTTGGGTACTGTAGCTTGCTTGAGGTTGAACTTTGCTCGTAGAAGTCCTTATAATAATTCCTTTACCTTCCTACAAGTGTGCTTGAGATCATATTATTGAAATCTTGCTCGACCCACTCTAAAACAAACCTTACTCGATTGAAGAACAACCTTGCTTAACTAAGTGTAATTTGCTCAAACAACACTTAGATGAATTCCAAAAGATAACCTTACTCGAAGTAAGATACCTTACTTGAATAAGTGTGATGCTTGCTCAAAATGCCTAGTTTGTTCGGATGCCATACTTCGCGTATTTCTGAGGAGGCTAAGAAGATTTCAATCATCCTCGATCATCTTTTAGGCCCAACACAGAAATTGGTGTCATTCAACATGGTGTTTTCATGAGAAGTCAACAAGCATACAAGAGAAACTTGAACTAACCAAATATCAAATTTCCTAACTCAACTTGAACTAACCAAATATCAAATTGCCTTGAGAGACAATAGTTTGGCAGAAGCTATACAAGAGAAACTTATGCAATTTACTAAAATGCATGTCTAGGAACTATGCCCAAAACCAGAAGTGGTTTCTGCCATTGGTACAAAGGGTATTTAGAAACAAAACTGATGAAAGAGGGTTTGTCATCAAGAATAAAGCAAGGTTAGTAAGTTAAGGCATCCTACAAGAGGAATGTGTAGACTATGAACAAAACCAATGCACATGTTGTAAAACTTGAAGCCATGAGGTTATTTTTGTATATGCCATCACTCATAACATCAAAGTATACCAAACGGAAGTCAATGGAGCTTTCCTTTATGGGGACATTCAAGAAGAGGTACATGTTGTGTAACCACCAGGTTTTGAAGATGCATTCAATCTAGACTAGGCCTAAAGATTGAGGAAAACACATTATGGACTAAAACAAGATCCAAGAGCCTAATAAGACAAACTGATAAAACTTTATTTCTCAAAAGGAAGGGAAAAGATCTACTTCTTGTTAAGATTTATATAGATGACATCATATATGGATCCACAAATCCAAAATTATGTGATGACTTTACAAAACTTATTAATTCTGAATTTGAAATGAGTAACATAGGTGAGCCGCAATACATTTTGGGCTTGCAAGTCAAACAAACTAAAACTGGGATTTTTCAACATCAATCAAGGTATATTGAACGTCTACTTGAAAAGTTTAAAAGGAATTATTTCAAAGAAAGTTCCACACCTATGAGCAAAGTTGATCCATTATCATTTGATGAAACAGGGATTTATGTTGATGAAACCTTGTATAGATGCATGATTGGAACCCTGATGTATCTAACTGCATTTAGGCCTAATATATTGTATGCAACTTGTGTGTGTGTGAAACATATCAAGATTCCCCAAGGGATTCTAATTTGATTGCTATCAAAAGGATATTTCTAGATCTCAAAGGGAATCTTGTATCCATCTAGTACAAAAACGCAGCTCATTGGTTTTCTAGATAGTGACTACGTAGGTTGTTAAATGACAAAAAAAATCAACATATAGAGGATGTCTATTCTTTGGATATGCATTGGTGTCTTGGCACTACAAGAAACAAACAATTTTTACAAACTCAACTGCTGAAGCCAAATACATTGTTGCTGCAAATGAACAACTCAGCTACCATGGCTACAAAACGAAGTACTGGATTATGAGATAACAAATTTGAAAACTCCATTGAAATTGGACAATGAAGCTGCTTTGAACATTATAAAAATCGAGTTCAGCCCTCAAAGACAAAAGACATTGAGATCAGACACTACTTCATAATAGACTTTTATGAGAAAGGTTTGACTTTAATAGAACATTGTTCATCGTTAGCTGAAGTGTTTACCAAAGCACTTGATTCAACTACTTTTCAAAAACTAATTTCTAGACTAGGTATGATAAAACTTGATTAACCACTTTTGAAAATCAAAATAGTTGTTTTCCATTGACTTTTGATACTAATATTGGCTGTCAATTTTCAAAAAGAATGTTAGCATCTGCTTGATGTAAAATCAATGGAAAAGTACTATTTAAAAAAGACTGACTCGAGTTTCTAAAGCTACTTATCAATGTTTTTCTAAACTAGCGTACTAAACTTTCTTCACAAGCATTTGCTTTTCATGAACAACTTTTGACAATACACATAACTTTCAAAACATACTTCTCTTTTTTTTTTCTTTTTTTTTTTTCAATATTTTATATCATCCTAAAATATATAACTATTTATAAGCTCGTAAAAATATGGACATGTGGTGGTGTGCTCGTTTGCAGCAACAGCACTCGAAAAACTTGATGTGCGAAAAGCTATATATAAATAGTAATCACAAATCACAACTCCACACTAAGTCTTAAATTTATAAAACCAAACAATCCTAACTAAGCTTCACACAAACGGCATGTGTACCGGTCACGTAGCAGCATAGTCTAATGGAAGTCCGAATGTCGAACACAAAGACGCGTGAGAACAACTCAGATAATTAACCCTAATCTAAGTCTTGCCTAAATAATATATTTATTTATCTTAATTATTTAAACTAACTAAACTTAACTAATTTAACTTAACTAACGGTGAAATTTAATGGAACTAACGATAATAAGAAAACTTAGCGACACTAACGGAGCTCTTAACGAATATGGAGAAAACGTCTACCTAAGTAAGATTCATATTGAAGGTCTAACAAGCTAGTGGACTGAATGATCTCACGACACCGATATCTAAGGATGACACAACTAAGGTTCGCTCAAGAAAGCTAGATCACCTCTCGTTCTCACTAACAAACCCTAACTTACACTTAATTGATTTTAAGAACAAACCGGGAAACGAATGCTAAGGTGTTCTAATGTCGACTCTCCTCTCGGACTCACCGACACACGAACCTAATGGAAACGAATACTACGCAACCAAGGATAGAGGAACAATTTGGTTTAACTCAAACTAGACCAACTAATCGCTCACAAACCCAAACCCGACAAGAACTGAACCCGCTCTCGCGCAATCCTAATCCTAACAAGCAAAAGCTATGAGACGACTTTACTTCCTATCACCTCTCGGTCTCTAAGAAAATGCTTACCCGCTGAATTATATCAATCAATAATCTCAACAAAACCCTACGGTTGTACCTACTGCAATCAAGCTCTAAACACAAAGTAAAGAATTGAACATGCAACTATCAATCAAAACCAATTCAATTAACCGAAGCATGAGATTATGAGATAAAACCAATAAAACCACAACCACTAAGCACAACCTAATTCATTATTAAACCAAACTTTCAATCGCAAATCAAGTCATATTAATCAAACAATCCATTTAGTTCATCAAAACCGAACAATAATCATCTAACCTAGGTAGAACAAAGAGGTTTAGCCAATCATAATCAATGAACAGTACTACCGCAATCAAGTTCTAAAAACAGAGTAAAGAATTGAACATGCAACTATCAATCCAAACCAATTCAATTAACCGAAGCACGAGATTATGAGATAAAACCAATAAAATCACAGCCACTAAGAACAACCTAATTCATCATTAAACCAAACTTTCAATTGCAAATCAAGTCATATTAATCAAACAATCCATTTAGTTCATCAAAACCGAACAATAATCATCTAACCTAGGCAGAACAAAGAGGTTTAGCCAAACATAATCAATGAACAGTAGATAAAATAGATATAAATGATAAATATGTTCATATAAATCTGATTAAAAAAGGTTTGAATGATTAAAAACCAAAAACGAACGTTAAAGTAGTCAAAACCGACAACCGAAGGATAAAAGATAGAATCGTAAGCTTTCCTTCTTGGTTTCTCCTCTAGAGCAGGTGTGGTGGCTGATGGAATGGTGACAATTTTGTTCATAGGGTATAAACCCTTTATATATATGTTTAAATACCTCATTCCTAATATAAAATTGGTTAAAACAAGCCCACAAGGCCCACTAGAAGACAAAATAGACGGGGTATCTGATTCTTGAACATTCTTGGTAGTGTTGGGACATGTGGAACGTTTCATATCTTAGGCATGGATGCCTCACCTGGTCGCGTAGCGCGGCCAGGTCCTGGGTGCTCGTTTCTTCGTTTTCTGACTCGTTTATCTTCAAACGCGCATACTAGCTTCATCCGAATCCCATTTGAGCTGATTCTTTCTTCATTAAACTCGTTTTTTCGCTCTCTTCAACATGGGACCTATCATATACAAAAAAATTTAATTTCATGCAAGAAAAATTTATATTCGTTAATGGTTTACGCACAAAACAACACAAAAACGGGATAAAATGTTATGTGTTTTGCAACACGTCATTTGCATGTACTCGTTCAAAAGAATCAAATCAGAAAACAGGTTAGAAACCTACTCCGATCTGCTCATGAACAAGAAAATATATATGCACAAGGAATAAATCATTAACTGCTTATGTGCTGAATCAACCTATTCTCGAGTAGGCTTGTAACTTCAACAACTGTATTTATATGCTTGTGAACAAAAAATTTTAACATTTTGAGATTAGAAGACAATCATACTATAATAATCTGATCTGCACTATTCATCTGATCTGCAACACTAGCTCGTGAATTAACAATCCAGCAAATAAGTACTCGCGAACAAGCCGTATTTGCAACAACTACTCGTGTTATGTCTGTTAGAACCTTCTAAATGCTCAAGATCGATGTACACGTGAATAATCAGTAAACTCAGAACACTTAAACGATCTTCTGGAGACATGATACGCTTGTATTTTCCTGCATAATTTCTTGTATCAGCAGCAACGAATCCGTTTATGAATAATGACAGTAAAGTAGTGCAGCAACAGCACTCGAACATACCAATGTATCATCAAGAAAATGACCATTCTGCCCTTGGTACTATGCATTATCAGATTATACACTATCCAGATCAGGTTGTACCAGTAGCAATGTTCGTGAAATAGTCAGATCAGATTATTGTTAAGCTTTTAACTGTTTGTGCAGCAAATTCATATCAACAACTATCTCAATCAATTCAAGCACATAATAAACTGTCACTGTAGCAACCCAACTTGTACTATAGCAACCCATGAACAGTACACGAACCACTATAGCAACTCTAAATTATCGTTTTCCCCCAATTAGAACATATGAACGCTAAAATCTTATATCCGAAATTAAACCTTTGATACACAAAATGGAACATTTAAAGTTTATCAAATCATCTTAAAAATCATCATTCCATCAACAATTTCATCAAACAATCAAATCTAGAACATCAAATATTAACGAGTTCGACCTAAAACGAACCGAAAGTTGAAGATCTGAACGAAATTTGATATATATACATGAAATCAATGTTGAATCTCCGAACTAATCATCAACTTGAACATCAATCCACATAAAATCATCTTCGAATAATCAAATTTTATCCAAATCCATGCAAAACCCCACAAAAACTTCAACAAACTTCAATGTTTAACGTCCATGGTGGATTCAAGAGCGAATTGAATCCAATTCAACGGTTAGTCTGAACGATTCGGTAACCAGGTCTTATACCAGTTGTCAGATCCGAGCCCCGGTGCGTAAGCGTGTAGAAACAGTGATAAACTTGCTCAGTTTAGGATCAACCTAAAACATGTATTCACTTTTGAAAGATTTATGGACAGATGTGGAGAGTTCGATTCGATTAACAATAAATATAGGATGAACAATTGTAATCGAAACACAAATAGATAGATGCAGTAGTATGATTTCAATAGGGAATGATTTACATGAAGATTACTCATACATACATACATACATACATACATACATACATACATACATACATACATACATACATACATACATACACAATTATAAATGCTCATCCACCCGTAAAGAGCTCTTCTTCAGGGGGGGGGGGGGGCTCTCTAATAAAAAAATTAAATGAAACACATGACCTAATAATCTATTTATAATGGTCTTGTGCCTTGGTCTTCGCTTCATCCTCCTATTGGATCAGAGCGATAAAATAATATACAATTCATTTAATTCACCCAAAACTGTCTTCAACTACTCGTTATTTTTCCTTGACGACTTGAATTTAATATTTATTATCAACAAATAATAATTTGATGCATTGGTCTAAAATATAAAACCCAACATTTATATTCGTATATAAGATTTTAGCGTTCGTATGTTCAAAATTGGGGGGGGGGGACGGTTAAGATGTGCTTGAGCAGAATTATTCACGACAGGTCTTGAGTAATTGCTAATATTTTATTTTGCAGATGGATTAAGTGTTCGAACAAGTTTTTGCTACTTGATTCACGAAAATTGCTATGAGTGTTCGAGTAGATATTGATTATGTGTTTGAGATGGGGTATAAATTTGCTGATATGTTTTAATTTCTGAGTAGTTGATATGGTCTCGAGCTGATGCAACTATTAACACAAATAGTTGGCTATGAAAGGGCAAATTTGTCGTGTCGTTGCTGTTTGGTCTCAAACATGTAGCTGCAGTTAAGCTTTATCACGAGTACCTGTGTAATATACAAAAATCTAAAACGCTAAGATATTTAATATGAATTTAATATTTTAAATATTAACGAGTTGATAATTAGTAAAACTGATTAGATAATAATGTATACTAACCGAACGTGATAAAATAATAAAACGTTAATGTCGAATAACCGAACTTTTAATAATAATAATAATAATAATAATAATAATAATAAAAGTAAAATAAATGAAGGGCTATTCTTGCCAATTATCGAAAGCAAATTAAAGAAAAAAAGTATAAAGGTAATTGCATATTTTCCCTCTTCAAATGCAAGACACATGTTAATACCTCCATCATTTAGAACGTTTATAACTTTTTCGTATGATATTTTTTAAAAAAAAAATTCATCATAACAACAAGCATTTTTTTATCTTTAGAATGAGTATGATTTTTGTTATACAAAATTTAAAACAAAAATCACGTCATTGTATCTTTTTGCACACCATTGTGTCTTTTTTCGTCATTATGTCTTTTCGCACACCATTGTGTCTTTGTTTGAAAACCATGCAAATCTTCTTCTTCCCAACTTTTCCGATGAGACGTGATAGACTCAACAACAAACGGTTGGCTAACTTCACGAATTGAGGGGGTGTTTCGACTAATATAAATATAACGAATGATTATTATTTTCTTTTAAAAACCATCTCTCTCTATATCTCTCTGCCGTATACACCACTGCCGCCCTGCAACTAGCCGGAGAAACCGCGGACACCACAACTACCACTATGCGAGTTCTCGCCGACACCGCTGGTAGTCATACATCACCGCTTGACTCCTCTCTCTGTGTTTCCGCATTGAGCTGCTGCCACCGGGAACTCGCTGAGTACTGCCGCCACGAACCCACCACCTTGAAGGTAACATTTTAATACATGATCGATTCCTGCTATTTTGTTATCTTTCTCGCTTGTTTCTGATTTGAAGTATGGGTTTAAAATCTGGTGTTTAACGAGAAGACAATAAGTGACATATATATGTTCAACAAATTTTGAAAGAAAACTTCACTAATTAGTTCACTGGTTTGCAATATGAAGGTAAATCTTTTTCAAACTAAAACATGTTTTTATTTAAAGATACTAACCAGAGACCGAAGGCTCACCATAACAGTCATATATAAATCTGAATTTTGTTTGTAATATTTTACTAGCTAAATGTTGTTTTCAGCGTTTTCGAAATTTAACAGTTTATTATACGAAAATCAAAGTGAATAGGTAAGTATAAAAAGGATAATTGTTAGTTGGAACCATGTTAAAGCTAAGCAGAATAGTATAAATGGTTATGTTGAGATGATTGGTAATTTAAATATTAGTTATGTCTCATCTAATTTAAAAATATAAGAGTTCATATAAAAAGTTTTAAAACTGTAATATTGATAGCAAATAGAAAAGAGTAATCATTGTTTAGTATTTGTATGCATGTACATCTTTTATTAAATAACGGATAAATAGTATATGAATTGTAAGCATACCCGAAGGAAATAACATGATCTAAGTTACAATAAAATAATATTGTAGGTTTTCGTGACGTTTAATCAAGCTTAAGTCTTTTTGCGATTTTTGCCACTCACTTATAAGGTACGTATTCTGTGGTCTTTTACTTGTAGCGTAAAAATTGTTTTCATCATTCTCATAGTATACGGACTTCGTGGTCTTGCACTTGTAGCGTCATACCGTATCTTCGATCTTGAGTCGTTAATCGCGTTATAATTATTGAGTTGATTCATCGTTCACCGTTATTAAATAGTTTCGCTCATTATTTATTGCAAATTGTTATTGTTAAATTGCCATGCATGCAATATAATATATTTTATTGCACTCGTTGTCGCATGCTCATAATAGACCATTGTACATTGATTGATTGTTATTGAGACATATTATATTGATATTGACCATTGTTATCGCATTTTATTTGACCTCAATACCAGAGCATTTATCCACCTATGGGGACGTAGGGCGTCAATCGGGGCACCTTTGACGTGCTCTATATGCGGCAGAGTGATTAGCCCACAGCGTCTCATATTATTGTGCGATGAGAGCATTTACTGATTACTGAGATGCCTATGGATTGATCTTAGGTAAAATGTTACTGGAGTGAGATGGTTAGGTGTGTGCGCCCACATTCCTATCTCACTTAATTATTGGTGCAATAGTTTGCAGCTAATGTACATAATGCTACTGTTATTGTTACTGTTACTGGCTCACATGGGTATTTCCGTAGTAGATTATTATTGTACTGATTCAAAACTGATCGTTCAGCGTATTGTTAGTGTTACCGGATCATATACTGTACTTGTTTCTCCTTTGATTGTTTATTGTATTTCTTTGTTCTTCATCGTTTGTTATTCCTATTGTGTCCTCCGTTACCGGGCAATTTTTGGCTCATACGTGTTTCTTTCCTTTAATTTGTTACAGGTACTCAAGGGAATTAGGGGAACGCGTGATAAGAGAGTAAAAGTAAAAGTCTAGAAATTGAAAAATGAGGAACTTAAATAATTTATTTTGGGTGAAGCAACTTTATCTATTTTCGTTGTCAATGATATTGAACCTTTTTGGTATTGAATGATTTTAAACTTTTGAATTTGGATTTTTATTTATCGTATCGAGTGACACGTCGGCCCTAACCGGGCTGGGGTGTTACAGATTTGGTATTAGAGCTTAGGCTCTTTCTTGTCAAAATTTAAAATATATTTTCTTTAAATCTAAATAAATAACACATGTGAGGACTTGGTAGACGTTGGGCTAGGATTTCATCTCTTGTTTTTTCTTCATCCGATTCGTTTCATGAGATGTTCGTTCTGATATGAAAGCATTCTAATACTTTGTTATAGATGCCTCCACGTCGAGACCCTAATAATTCTGGTGGAGCAAACCTGCATGATCAAGCTCTTATAGCTGCCATTACTCAAGCTATTACAGCTATACTACCGAATATCATTAATGCCATACAAAACCAGAGAGGAGGCGCCGGAGGTAATCCACCTGTAGGTATTCATACTTGGCTAGAGAAATTTCAGAAGCAGAAACCAAGACCTTTCACTAAGGCCACCACACCAGCTGTAGCCAGAGACTGGATTGCTCACATTGAGAAGAGATTTCGTGTGCTAGGATTTTAAGACCAATACAAGGCGAGATTGGCATCGTATAAGCTAGAAGAGGAGGCACAAACTTGGTGGGAAGGTGTGCTAACAAAAAGAGGAGGAGATCAGTTTGTTGAAAATTTATCTTGGGCAGACTTTCGTTCTATTTTCTTTGAGAAGTATTTCATTACTGTAGATAAGAGCCAATACACTCGGGAGTATCATAGTCTTCGTCAGCGGGATGCTGAATCACTTTCTGAATTTACTGACCGATTCTACTTGTTGATTGGATTCCTTGGAGCAGCTGCCGGAACACCTGAGGAACAAGCAAAAAAATACCAATGGGCTGTATGTGACCTGATTCGTAGATCAATCATTCATTCGACTTTTGATAATGTTGCAGAAGCTGTTAAAGCTGCAAAGAAGGTTGATATGGAAAGGCAGGCATTTCTTGGAAGTTCTGATGATAGCTTTCTACGAAATTCAGATGGACTTATTTTGGGAATCATCAGAACTGATAAGACCTGACTTATTTGCATAGGGAAGATCTGAGGGACATTGTTGGATTGAAAATTCTAGAAAACCACCCTCACTATCAGATACTTTCCATCTTCTAACAAAGAGCAGGAACAGTTCTTGTTGCAAGAAGACAAGCAGCCCACAATGCAGGAAGAAGATAATTCATAGAATAGGGTTTGCTCTGTAATGTCTACAGACATAATTTGATCATGTAATATTTTGACTTTTGATATGTAAAAGTTTGATTTTGATTTGATAAGTATTTTGATTAAGTGTATGTAACCTTAGAGATGTTTTGGGACAGCTGAGGTGTTCCAATCTATGGGAGATTGTTGAGTCCAAGATTTGACCTACAAGAAGTATAAGGAAGATTGGAATCTTCTCAACCTCCTCAGAAATCGCTAAGTATAGAACCGAGCACACTTGGACATCCGAGCAGGGTTTTACTTGGTCGAGCATGATATTTTTCCTATCGGGCAGAGTTAACTTCTTGAAGTTTTATTTAGTGTATATCCGAGCAGGGTTCACTATGTCTACAAGATTTTTCTTCATAGCCGAGCACAGTTTGCTTGCTAGAAAATCCTTAGTCAAAACAAGCTTTTGAAGCCAAGTACTTGGAAGATCTAGCAAGGCATTCATTAATAAACAGTGGTCCGAGCATGCTTGATGAAAGTTATAAGAATTATCCTAAGGACTCATCGGGCAAGGTTCAACTCCAAGCAAGCTACAGTGTTACCAAGCACACATTTCTTTACCAATAAGTTATTCTCTATCAAAGAGTTGAAAGGACCTCAGAAGAATAAGTTTGCTCGTAGGACCATATCGAGCAAAGTTTGCTATGATCAAGAAGATTGAAGTCTGCTATGTAAGTATTTTCTTAGGAAAATACTCTAAGTAAAGTCTACCCGGAGAACTGTTCCCCAGCACACTTCAAGGTTACCAGGTCTACTTGTAAAGAACACAAAGGCACAAAGCCTACTCGGAGAAGATAAATGTTACAAAGTCTACCCGGAAGACCTGTTTTCACACTTAGTATAGTTTTGAATATGTAATTTGATTATATACAAATCATTAGGGTTTCTAGAAGGAATGACAGCTGTCAGAAGGTGGCAGGCCTATAAATGGAATATTTTAGGGCATGCCTCATACGGACCTTTGACAGCAAACATTACACTTTTCATACCTAATAGAATATTTCCCGATTGAGTGTGACGGCTGTCATAGGATTGTACGGATAAACTTTCCAAACAAGAAACCCAAATCGATTAACATTTGTATGAATCATTTATATAAATGGAAATCTTTTGAGTGATTGTTTGTGTCTGTTACATTTACTAATCCTTAAGAAACAACTCTGTTTGTTTCTGATTCCGCCGTTAACAAACATATTTCTTACCCAAATTAGCAACCCGTCATTAACTCTCTTGTCAACACATTGATAGTGTCAGTTATAACTTGATTGTGAGTGTGAACGATCCATATCCGAGGGATCGGCATGCTCCAAAAGATATGCTTGAATAAAAACAAGATGTGCTTGAGACCAAAACACAATTTACTAGAGATAAACAAGGATATGCTCGGCGTTTCATAAATTGTGTGCTCGAATTTAAATCATGATATGCTCGAGAAAAAGATTATGTGCTCGGGGTATGAAAAATAACTTTTTCTACACACATAATACTCCTTTCAGCTTCAAAATGACCATAATACCCGTGAAATGTATATGCAGCTATCTGTTTGAATATGTGACAAATAATCTACTCGTTCTGAAAATCGTGCATCAAAATAACAAGCAGATCAGCAACAAATAGTGTGAATAAAATGGTGCAGCAGCAATAGTTGTACCAGATTAGCAGCTATGTGTTCACAACATAAAAATGATTAAAGCTTCCCCAGCATAATTAAATTTCAACAGCTATATGTTAGAGAATAATCAGCATGCGCTCGTGAATAGTTTAGAGCATACCAATACTTATTCAAACTTAATCGCAACAAATTGTTTGAGAACTACTGGTATCTGCAACCCCGAACAACTGCTCTATGTAACATTTACTCGAACACATAATTAATATATGTCTATGCTAGAGATCACTATTTGTTCACGAATGGTCACTTCTACTCATGAAGAAACTTTATTAACAACAGTTGTTCAAGAATGATAAATATTGCAACAAATAGTTTGTAACACCCTAGCCCGGTTAGGGCCGACGTGCAACTCGATACGATAAATAAAAATTCAAATTCAAAAGTTTAAAATCATTCAATACCAAAAAGGTTCAATATCATTGACAACGAAAATAAATAAAGTTGTTTCAGCCAAAATAAATTATTTAAGTTCCTCATTTTTCAATTCCTAGATTTTTACTTTTACTCTCTTATCACACGTTCCCCTGATTCTTTTGAGTACCTGTAACAAATTAAAGGAAACACAAAACAAAAGAAACACGGATGAGCTAAAAATTGTCTGGTAACGGAGGAAACAATAGCAATAACAAACAATGAAGAACAATGAAATACAATAAATGATCAAAGGAGAAACAAGTACAGTCAATGAGCCGGTAACACTAACAATACGCTGAACGATCAGTTTTGAATCAGTACAATAATAATCTACTATGGAAATACCCATGTGAGCCAGTAACAGTAACAATAACAATAACAGTATGTACATTAGCTGCAAAATAATGCACCAATATCTAAGTGAGATAGGAATGTGGGCACACACACCTAACCATCTCACTCCAGTAACAGTTTACCTAGGATCGATCCATACGCATCTCAGTAATCAGTAAATGCCCTCATCGCACAATAATATGAGACGCGGTGGTCTAATCGCTCTGCCACAGATAGAGCACGTTAAAGGTGCCCCGATTGACGCCCTACTTCCCCATAGGTGGATAAATGCTCGGGTATTGAGGTCAAATAAAATGCGATAACAATGGTCAATATCAATATAATATGTCTCAATAACAATCAATCAATGTAAAATGGTCTATTAGGAGCATGAGTCAATGAGTGCAATAAAATATATTATATCACATGCATGGCAATTTAACAATAACAATTTGCAATAAATAAAGAGCGAAAATATTAATAACGGTAAACGATGAATCAACTCAATAATTATAACGCGATTAACGACTCAAGATCGAAGACACGGTATGACGCTACAAGTGCAAGACCACGAAGTCCGTACACTATGAGAATGATGAAAAAAATATTTACGCTACAAGTAAAAGACCACATAATCCGTACCTTATAAGCGAGTGGCAAATATCGCAAAAAGACTTAAGCTTGATTAAACGTCAAGAAAACCTACAATATTATTTTATTGTAACTTAGATCATGTTATTTTCTTCAGGTATGCTTGCAATTCATATACTATTTATCCGTTATTTAATAAAAGATGTACATGCATACAAATGCTAAACAGTGATTACTCTTTTCTATTTGCTATCAATATTACAGTTTTAAAACTTTTTATATGAACTCTTATATTTTTGAATTGGATGAGACATAACTAATATTTAATTTACCAATCATCTCAACATAACCATTTATACTATTCTACTTAGCTTTAACATGGTTCCAACTAACAATTATGTTGGAGCATAATGTCAGTAGTTCAGAATCTAGTGTTTTGTATGTGTCTGTAATCGTGTTAGATTGGTTGTTTTGGTTTTAGATATGGTGTCACACAAGTTCGCCTGATGTAAGCGAACTTGTGGACAAGAGAAGTTAAGACAACTTCGCCTAGTCTGTTAGGCGAAGTTGTCGAGGCCTATATATGCCTAACTTCGGCTTGTTTAGAAGAGGTTTTTTGAGGGCAGTACGTGTAAGTGATATTCGAGATCACGTGTTGAAGAGTTGCAATGCAACGTGTTTATTATTATTGTAACGTGTGTTTGTGTATCGTCTCAACGTATTATATATCTTACACTCGTATCGTATTACGTGGGGATTTCGCACCCTCGTGTTACGAGATACTCCTGTGTAGATCCGGCTGGGAACCTACAATTGGTATCAGAGCTTTTGCTCCTCGTGATTGTGTGGTTCGGGATTATCACACGGGTGTCAAGATCGTTCCGTTTGACTATTCGCGGAACGAGTTTACGTTGAAATACCTAGTTTTTGTGTCTTACCCATCTCCCACCATCAAATATAACCCATTACACCTTCACATACCTCGCAATACGTCAAATTAAAACCTGCAAAAACCTTGTGTTCATCAGGCGAAGTTTCCGTCATCGTTTGTAGGGTTTAAGCGAACTTATAAGGTTTAAGCGAAGTTATAGAGAAAGCGAAGTTGGGAAGTTAAGCGAAGTTATGTTGTTAAGCGAAGTTATAGTGCAAGCGAAGTTAAGGACATGCGAAGATAGGAAGAAGCAGCGAAGTTAAGCAGGCGAAGTTAAGCTCAAGCGAAGTTAAGCACAACTTCGCCATCTGATCACTGTTCAAAATAAAGAAAAATTAAATACTTTCTTTGTATTTCGAGACGTGTTTCTTTCAATTATGACTTCGATAAACATTACAGAACTGGTAAAAATGGAGGTTGAAGCCGGTTCAGCTACTAAGGCTCCAAAAATGCTTAAGGGTACCGATTTCGTTGCATGGAAAGATCGGTTTGAACAGTACGTGAAGTATCAAGACGCTAAGATGTGGGTTTGCATTCAAGATGGATACATTCCACCAACATCCTTGTTTGAAGGTCGTGATCAAATTAAGAAGTACAGTAAGATGGAAGAGGAGGAAAAGAAAATGTATGAGGCAGAGAGTAAAGCTCATGCAGCAATAACCATGGCTCTTCCACAAGAGATTCTTCATACCTTCAAGAAGTACAAAACTGCTAGAGAGCTATGGGAAGCACTAGAAAAGAGATATGAAGGTAATGTGGGGATACGTGCCTCCAAGACAAAGCTACTAAAAACCCAATTCTCTGTATTCAAGTATTTGAAAAATGAATCACTTGATGATATCATCACCAGATATTATCACTTGATGACCGAACTTAGTAATTACTCCATTGAATACAAGGAAGAAGAGATAGTAGAGAAACTCCTTGATGCTCTTCCACCGAAATGGGAAATGTACACGGTTTTGATGAGAGAGGATAAAGACTTTGCCAATATTGATTTGGAAACAGCAGTCAATAAGTTACGAAATTTTGAACTTAACATGGTTCGGAAGGAGACACCAACTGATCAGGTTCAGGATCCGGGAATGTATGGTGCGAAAGTCACTCTAAGTTCAAGTTCAAAATCAGAATCCTTTGCCTACTACTCAAAGGGAGAATCAAACTCAAACTCAACTCGTGATGGTCATGTGACTCTCAATATGGATGGTGACGTATGTTTCGTAGCTGGAGGTAGTAATTCTTCAAAACCTCAAACCAAAACAGGAATTTCTAGTCAAATGTTCCGAGCTACAACTACTCACAGATGCCCATGAGTGTTAAATCAGCTGAACAACAGTTTGCTCTTTATGTATCCTTCATTGCATCTTATGAGAACTACATCAAAGGTAAAATAGTCGACCCTGCAACTTTGGATGAAGAATATGATCAGATCGATGCTGATGATTTGGAGGAGATGGATCTGCAGTGGCAGATGGCTATGATAGTAAGAAGGGTAAAGAGATTCATGACGAAAACGGGTAGAAAGTTCGTTGGAGAAAGACCAGGGTTTGATAAATCAAAGGTTCGATGTTACAACTGTCAACAGAATGGTCACTTTGCTAAGGAATGTACAAATAAGAGGGTCGAACGAAGTCAGAACAGGCCTGCATAACAGAATGGGGGAGGTAGTGAGAATAGGGCTATGGTATCTAGACAGAATGGTGGATACAACTGGAATATACAAGTTGAGGAAGAGTTCGAACAGGCTAACTTGGTAAACATCGAAACAGGAGGAAGTGAGAGGAAGACGGGAGAAAATCAAGCATATATGGCAGAAGTGAACGATCAGCTCTCTGAGGTAAGTTCTGAACCTCATTGTATACAATGTGAAAATCTGTCTGAACAATTGAAAACTGTAACTGATCAGTTTATTAGTTTGGATGCACAATTTAAAATGTTAAAAGAACATCACTACACTAAAACTAGAGAAAACAGTTACTCGGTTAAAATAAAAGCTAGTGAAAAGGATATCAGAAGTCTTAAAGCAAGTCTAGCTGATAAAATACAAGTAATTGATCTAAGTTATGAAGTGTTAGAAGAAAAAACCAAACTATTGCTGAAAAAAGATAAATAGATAGCTGATTACCAGGTAAAAGTGGTGGAACTAAACAGAAAAATTGAACAATTTAGAAATTCTTCAGCTATTCTTGATCACATCATAAGTGTCCAACGTTCCCCAGTTGACAAAGGGGGAATTGGATTTTCTGAAGTTCCACCACCGTATAACAATAACTATACTTATAATCCTAGTAATCAGAAATCTGCTGATGTTGAGATAAGTCAGACAGTTCCAGTCAAAATTTCGACCAAAGAACCTGAAGTTGATAAGAGCGAAACGAGTAAGCCAATTTCAAATGTTAAGATTTCTGTTCCTAGCTCTGTCTCATCGAATTCGGACAAGTCATCCGAATCGGGTGAGATAAAAGAAGAGGTAGTGTTACTAAAACGTGGGGAGGAATATAAGCCTGATGAAAAGAATTCTTCCCTAAACCCGTTCGTCCCACCATATGTAAGACGAATGGGTAGTAATGCAACCTCGACCTCTACAACAACTGTTAAGACGAGAGTTGAACACAGAAGTTGTTTCAGATGTAATCAAGTAGGACACCTTATTGCTGATTGTCCTCTAAACCAGAGAAAATTTAGAGGTATGAAGCATCCGAAAACTGAGAATAAAATGAATATTAATTATAATAATGGTAAGAATGTGAACACACCAAATTTCAGACATTGGTCTAATCCAAGATTTTAAAGAAATCGATCTCAGTTTTTCCCACTAAGGTTTGGATGGCCTCATAGTCAATCCTCGAGAAGGTTTCCTTTAAGAACTTACAGAAATCATTCTCAAACTGACTTTGGGCAACCAAAGTACTGGATGCCGGTCAACAGATTTAATCGACCCAAGACCTACTGGTCCCCAGATTTTAATCTTTTTCTCTAATTGTGCAGGAACAGTCGAACAGGGCTGTAAACAATCTGTGGGTTGTGGATAGTGGCTGTTCCTGGCACATGACTGGTAATAAGAATTTGTTACGTGATTGGAAACCTGTTCAAGGTGGTAGGGTTAGTTTCGCTGGAGAGAGTGGAGGTAGAATCAGTGGTATTTTAACTGTGACGAATGGAAAAATGAAGTTAGAGAAGGTGAATTTTGTAGAAGAATTGAAGCATAACTTGCTGAGTGTATCTCAGATTTGTGACAAAGAATACACGGTGCATTTTACAAAAAATGAGGCAATCGTCCTTTATCCTGGTTTCAGGATACCAGAGGCATGGGTGGTAATGAGAGCTCCAAGAGAAAAGAATACGTATGTAATGGATATGAGGTCAACTGAGATGACAACAGGAGAATCATGTCTTCTGTCAAAGGCAACTGAGTCTGAGTCAGAGTTATGGCATCGAAGAATGGGACATATACATCATCGCAAGATGAATTACATTGTCAAGAATGGGCTGGTGCTTGGTGTTCCCTTAAAGAATTTTAACTTTGAAGATCAATGCTTGTCGTGCAAGAAGGGAAAACAACACATAAAACCTCATCACTCCAAGAAGGTTAACTCAATTGTTAGTACCCTAGACCTACTTCACATGGATGTCTTTGGTCCCGTGAATGTAAAGAGTCTAGGTGGAACGTCATACTGCTTGGTTGTAACCAATGACTACTCTCGATACTCTTGGGTATACTTTCTGAAGGCAAAAGATGAGACAGTTCAGTTGGTAATTAACTTGATTACCAAGGTTGAAAATATTGTTGGGCGAAAGGTTAAGTACGTCAGGAGTGATAATGGTACAGAGTTCAAGAACTACCAGATGGAGATGTTCTACTTACAGAAAGGGATAGACCATCAATACAGCGCCCCGTATACTCCGCAACAAAATGGGGTAGCTGAGAGGAAGAATAGAACGCTAATTGAAGGAGCCAGAACCATGCTGGCAGATGCTAAACTTCTCGTGGTGTTCTGGGCTGAAGCTGTTGCCACAGCCTGTTATATCCTTAATCGTGTTTTAACTGTTAAAAGATTAAATAAAACTTGTTATGAACTCATGCATGGTAGAAAGCCAAACTAGAATGGTCTCGAACCTTTCGGGTCCCCATGTACGATATTAAAGACAAACTCAAAATATGGTGAGGAAGCCGACGAAGGTATTTTAGTCGGATATGTTGTTGGGACACCCAACAGAAGAGTCTTTAATTTATCGAACAACAAGGTTGAGGTGGTATGTAACACTGACATCACGAGTTACAAATCACCAAAACCTAGCATGGACCCGCTGAAGCTTTCGACTGTGATAAACTGTTCAAATCTTTTAATATACCTTACTTGGATTTAGCAGAAGTTGATGAGAAAATTGCTTCACAGATTCTGTATGACGAGGAGGAAAATGTTGTGCAACGTCCGCAATACGATGATAGTCAACCTTCTTCGTCAAGTGCCGTTGATACTCCTGCTGCCTCTACTGAAGAAGATTTCTACAATCCATTTCACTCACAATATCAATCACCCACTGATGAGCTCTCTTCGAATTTAGAGAACAATCTGGATGTCGGACCGGTTCACACTACTGCAATTCATCAGATTGTTCTCT
This sequence comes from Bidens hawaiensis, assembly GCF_021521415.1. Taxonomy (NCBI): domain Eukaryota; kingdom Viridiplantae; phylum Streptophyta; class Magnoliopsida; order Asterales; family Asteraceae; genus Bidens; species Bidens hawaiensis. The sequence continues at coordinate 3,272 of NW_027499960.1, read as the reverse complement.
AAATTCGAAGAGAGTTCATCAGTGGACCGGTTCAGACTACTGCAATTCACAAAAATCACCCTTTGAAAAAAGTGATAGGTATTCTGTCTGACGGTGTTCGAACAAGAGGAAGTTTGGATGAACACATATGTGTTTACGCAAGCTTTAAAGACTCGGGTATCATAAATGAATGCTTGTACACCTGCTTCATCAGTCAGATTGAACCGAAGAATTATCAGATGGCTCTAAAGTATAGCTCGTGGGTCGAAGCCATGCAAGAAGAGTTAGCACAGTTCGAGAATATGGAAGTGTGGAAATTAGTTGAAAAACCAAAGAATATAAATGCTATAGGTACAAAGTGGGTTTTTAAATGTAAGAGAGATGAGAAAGGGATAATCATACGGAACGAGGCAAGGCTGGTAGTGAAAGGGTTTAATCAGCAAGAAGGAATCGACTACAACGAAGTGTTTGCTCCTGTGGCAAGATTGGAGGCAATTCGACTATTCTTAGCATTTGCTGCACACAAAGAGATGAAGGTGTTCCAGTTAGATGTGAAAAGTGCCTTTCTTAATGGTAAAGTCGATGAGGTGGTGTACGTTGAACAACCTCCGGGTTTCCCTGACCCAGAATTTCCTGATCATGTGTACAAACTGAGTAAAGCCTTATATGGGCTACATCAGGCACCTCGTGCCTGGTATGCAAATCTGTCCGATTATCTGTTTGAGAGTGGGTTCGAAAAGGGAAAGATCGATAGCACGCTGTTTGTCAAGAGAAAAGGGGGGTGATCTTCTACTCGTTCAAGTCTATGTGGACGACATCATTTTTGCTGCATCAAGAGTCGCCATGTGTCAGGAATTTGAAGCAGTCATGAAAAAAAGAGGTTTGAAATGAGCGCCATGGGTGAATTAACTTTCTTTTTGGGATTACAGGTAGATCAGAAGAAAGATGGGATGTTTATTCATGAAACAAAATATGTCCATGATGTGCTCAAACGCTTCAAGATGGACAATAGCACTCCATTTGATACTCCAGTTTGCATCAACCACAAACTGGGTGCTGATTCTGACAGTGATGAAGACGTGGATCCCACCCAATATCGAGCAATCATAGGTTCTTTAATGTATTTAACTGCATTTAGACCTGATATTTTGTTTGTAGTTTGTCTTTGTGCTCGTTTTTAGGCAAGCCCGAAGAAATCTCACATGAAGGGAGTGAAGAGAATATTGCGGGTATCTTAAAGGCAAGCCTAAGTTGGGGTTGTGGTACACGAAAGGGGGAGAACTGGATTTGGTAGCTTACACAGATTCTGACTATGGAGGTTGCAATCAGAACAGGAAGTCAACAACCGGTGGATGTCAATTTCTGGGAGGAAGATTGGTGTCGTGGCAGTGCAAAAAGCAGACCTCAGTAGCCATTTCCACCTGTGAAGCAGAGTACATGGCAGCATCGAATTGCTGCTCCCAGGTTCTTTGGATACAACAGCAATTGCGCGATTACGGTCTAAATTTCACTCAAACTCCTATTTGCATTGATAACACTGCTGCAATCTCAGTAACTAACAATCCCGTCAAACACAACAAAACTAAACATATTGACATTCGTCATCATTATATACGGGATTGTGTGTAACATCCCGAAATTTAACCCGGTGACCAAAAAAATCTATCTTTCGTAAATAAATGATATTTTCATTATTTTAAAAGATTTCAGATATTTTATTTAAAGTTATTTTATAAAAGTTTTTAGAAAAATGTTTCGTTTTATAAATTTTATGAACTCGACCCGTCTTGACCCGTAGGAAAAACCAACCCGGGCCAAAACCCGAACCCAAGAAACCGAGTATATAAACGTAAGTTCAAGACAACTCCCCCATTTTCTCTTCTTCTCTCCCACTCCCACACCCAAACGCTCTCATTCTAGAGAGAGAAGCTAGAGAGAGAAAGTGTTCAAAACGCAAATCCGAGCCCGGAATGTTGTAGCAATTCGTTTTTGGTAAGTCCCTCTCGAAAATCATCCGTTTTCATAACCATTTTCGGCCTCAAATCGAGCAAAAACACCCATTTTCGTTTCTAGAGTTTTCGGGTCAAAAACCGTCTTGTTTTGGTGTCAAAATGCAGGTCTTTGTGTATAAAAACACTAGGAATCATTAGTTCTTTCAATCCCGAGCATTTCCATGTCAAAAACTTCGATTTTGGGTGAAAAATCATGAAAATCGCGAAATCCCGTAGGTTTCTCCGTCGCCCGGCTTGAAGGCGTCGACTCAGGACTCATTCGGTCGAACCAGTCGACCGAACCAGTCCATTCGACCGAATAGGGAAGCAACCGAATGGTCTCCACCTCATTCGACCGAATGAGCTTCGTATTCGACCGAACGAGTGTCTATTCGACCGAACAAGTTCCATGTTCGATCCGAACGAGTTTTCCCAGCTGGTTCGACCGAGTGTGTGTCTAGTTCGATCGAGTGTGCCTCAGATTCGACCGAATGTGTGCCTATTCGACCGAATCAAGCCAGAACCAAGCTGTTTTCGTCTTTAAAACCTAGTTTTTGCTCGAGGTCGCGTAAGCTCGTTTTCTTAGACTTATAACGCGTTGATAACCTTATATATATGTCAAATTCTAGGCTAAGGAGATCTATTGTAGCACCATCCTAACCCGAGATCAAGGTGAGTTCATAACCCCTTTTTAACTGTATTGCTTTATCAAACCACGGGGTGGAAATATGCAAAACACTTTACTTCAAAACCTTTACACACTGTTTTCTCTGCTTTTACTCGCTTTCACTTATAACTTAACGTAATGTAAGCACTATCACAATTACTTTACTTACTCTACAAATTGTATTACTTTATGAACTGCTGCTCTATGAACTGTTGCACTATACATGTTCGCTCTACGCGCTATTGCACTATGAACTATATGCTCTCTACACTGTTGCTCTATGAACCACGGCCACTATCACGACTGCTTTGGGTATCCTGCGGGACCCATGTAAGTCTCGCTCCACTACTGACTCGACGGCCTTGGATTCTGTGTGAATCCATGTAAGTCTCGCCTCTCTCTCGCGTGGCCTCTTATGTGTATTATGTGTTATTACTTGCTCTTTTGGTCTATCTGTTATGTGCAATTATCTCGAGTATTATGAACTATTGCGTTGCCTCACACACATCGTAACTCTGGACTCTCCTCTCCACTCAATGACCCACGTGCACGCTTTTCGCGCACTATTATGAACTGTAATGATCCATGTACCCGCACTACGCTTTTACTTATGATCTGTCTTCTCACTTTGGATT